>NC_079392.1:27796003-27818503 GCF_029220125.1 Pseudoliparis swirei | reverse complement strand
ACAGGAGGACCTTTAGTCCGGTTCACTAGGCGGACCTGAACCGGGTCCTTCAGACCTGGACCGGGTTCTTCAGACCAGCAGGAAGCAGAGGACCCACTTCCTGTGCAGCGGGACGAGGAGATGCATTCAAGTGCTGCGTGGAGCTCTTGGTTCAGGGTGAACATGCACTGTGACCACCATCAGGTCTGCATGACGCTGCAGCCTGAGTCTTTGAGTCTGAGTCTTTGAGTCAATGTGCACATTGACCTGCATGCTGACGCCCTGTGGCTCTTATCTGATGTCATAAGGAACTCAAGCCGGTGAATGCGGCGCCGCAGCTTAAAGCCACAGAACCGGTTTCTCCTGAGAGTCTTCAGGTGCAGTAAGGAAAACAGGATTTATGTGCTTCACCTGAGGAACACACTAGTCAGAGCACCTTACGGCGCCTTCAGGGACATGAGCATCATCAGCCTTTCCTCTGACACTCGTTACAGAATGGAGCATGGGAGTCACGTGACTTCACCACAACAACAACACAAACAAACGAGGCGTTCAGGGTACTTACCCTATTCTGGAAAAAGGAGGCATGAAAATGTGCTGTTGTTGCTGATATCGATATCAAGCTAATTTCTTCTGAGCTCGGATTATGTAAATAAACTTTTTCCATCTTGGGCATCCCCACGGGTCTGAGGAAGAGGAGGAGGAGGAAGAGAAGGAAGAAGAGGAAGAGAAGGAGGAGGAGGAAGAGAAGGAAAAAGAGGGAGAGGACCTTGTGTGAGAGCGAGACCACAACAACACATGCAAAGCACTGAGACAGGTGGAGGTAACAGGGTTTCCTCCAGGGGTTGAAATAATATACAGGACTGTCTCAGAAAATTAGAATATTGTGATAAAGTTCTTTATTTTCTGTAATGCAATTAAAAAAACAAAAATGTCATGCATTCTGGATTCATTACAAATCAACTGAAATATTGCAAGCCTTTTATTCTTTTAATATTGCTGATTATGGCTTACAGCTTAAGAAAACTCTAAAATCCTATCTCATAAAATTTGAATATTTCCTCAGACCAAGTAAAAAAAAGATTTATAACAGCAAAACAAAATCAAACATTTGAAAATGTGTTTCCAGGTGTTTCGAGTTAATTAGACGATTCAAGTGATTTGTTTAATACCCTACTAGTATACTTTTTCATGATATTCTAATATTTAGAAATAGGATATTTGAGTTTTCTTAAGCTGTAAGCCATAATCAGCAATATTAAAAGAATAAAAGGCTTGCAATATTTCAGTTGATTTGTAATGAATCCAGAATGCATGACATTTGTTTTTTTAATTGCATTACAGAAAATAAAGAACTTTATCACAATATTCTAATTTTCTGAGACAGTCCTGTATATACACACATGTGTGTGTGTGTCTGTCTGTTGTGTGTGTGTCTGTTGTGTTGTGTGTGTGTGTGTGTGTGTGTGTGCATATCTAGGAGCTGACGGGGTCCAGGGCTCTGAACTCTACTCACTGCTCGTGGAAGTCCAGCATCGGCGGCTCGAAGCGTATCGGGCGGCAGTTCCCTCGATGCGGCGCCGCGCTGCGTGAGACGGCAGCGTGAGACCACCACAACAACAACAACAACAACAACAGAGACACGCATCTGTCCATGTCGGAGGACATCTCAATCGACGAGGCCCCGACCTCACGGGGACAGGGAATCCATGTCGGCTCCACACACACACGTATACACACCTGTACAGGTGCAGGTATGTATACGTGTGTGTGTGTGTGTGTATACGTGTATACATGCACCTGTACCGGTCTACATACAGCTACAGGTCTGCTCTCACTCTGATCTGGAGCCTCAGCTCAGAACTCACCTTACCTGTTGGAGGTGTTTCTACACAACGGAGTATCGAGAGCCGCCATGCTGCTCCTCTTCCTCGCTGAAGGGGGCGTGGCCTCAACTCGTCATCATTAATACTAAACACTCTGGTGAGGAGCCAAGTGCACCGCCTAGTTCACACCTGGAGTACTCACAGGTACATGTGTACTTTATACTGGACTACATCTCACAGGTGGAGATATATATGGATTTATATATATATAAAAATATACATGTAAGAACATGTATATATATATATATTTAATTATATATCAATATATATATTTATAGAAATATAATTATTTATATAAATATACATGTAAGAACATGTATATATATAAAATGATATATCAATATATATATATATATAAAATATAGAAATATAATTATTTATATAAATATAATTATTTATATAAATATATACATGTAAGAACATGTATATATGATATATCAATATATAT
Source organism: Pseudoliparis swirei (assembly GCF_029220125.1). Classification (NCBI taxonomy): domain Eukaryota; kingdom Metazoa; phylum Chordata; class Actinopteri; order Perciformes; family Liparidae; genus Pseudoliparis; species Pseudoliparis swirei. The sequence continues at coordinate 27,816,190 of NC_079392.1, read as the reverse complement.
ATATACACACACACAGGTAGTTGGGGTCAGGAGGTCAGGTAGTGGCCCTAGATTCCTCTCTCTTGACCTTTATTACTCAACAAAGTTTCTTCCTGAGCGTCACGGTCATGATTAATATGTGAGTGATGGCGCTCTGCTGGTCACATGACCAGACGCCATGACGCTACATGCTGGTCACATGACCAGACAGGCTGGTCACATGACCAGACACCATGACACTACAGGCTGGTCACATGACCAGACACACAGTCCTCACTACGCTCATAGCCTACTCAGACATGCAGGTGCTCTGGCTGATAAAGGGGGAGGAGCTTAAACTCACCTTTGTTGATATAAACTAAAATCAATGTCGGACTCTGCCTGCAAAAAGAAGAGAAAAGAGAAGTGATGCAACTATACATGACATCATTAAGAGGTGGCTCACTGCTCAATAAAAGGCCTTATTATTGCCATATATATAAATACTTATTATATATAATAATTATACATATATTTATACATAACATATATATACAAAATTGATATGTAATTATATTTTTATTATATATAATATTTATTATATATATAAAATTTGTATATGTATACAATATTGATATGTAATTATATATAATATGTTTTATATACAATATTGATATGTAATTATAAATTTATTATATAGAATATTTATTATATATATATTATTCATATATATACAATATTGATATGTAAATATATATCTATTATATATATGTATTAAATATTTATGATATATATAATATTTATACATTATATATATATATATATATATTGATATGTAATTATATATTTATTATATATAATATTTATTATATATTATTTATATATATTGATATGTAATTATATATAATATATATATAATATGTATACATATACACTATGTGTATATAAACATCATATTTATCTGCATTATATCACCTGTATCTTTACCTGCAGGAGGCTCCCGTCACCAAAATGTAAAACTTCTAGAATTGTGTCCGACTGGATGAATGCTGTGAGGAAGAGGAAGAGCATCATCATCTTCATCATCATCACCATCTTCTTCATTGCTGACGGTTTGAATATCCATCATTTGCATCACAACACGGCAGTTTGACTCTGAGCCGGTTTAACCCTCCGAGCGCCGCCACCTGGACCAGGTGGTCCACGTGGTCTACCTGGACCAGGTGGTCCACGTGGACTGGTCTCCAGCAGGAGGACTCCCGGTTCCCCCGGGCCAGCGGCTGAACACCGCCATGATGCGTTCAAGGCCCTGTTTGACATCCTCATCCGGCCGTTCTGTTGCTCTAGTTGTATTTAAGAGAGGAACTCTGAGCTGCTGGAGGAGACCAGAGACCAGAGACCAGAGACCAGAGACCAGAGACCAGAGACTAGAGACCAGAGACCAGAGACTAGAGACCAGAGACCAGAGACCAGAGACCAGAGACTAGAGACCAGAGACCAGAGACCAGAGACTAGAGACCAGAGACTAGAGACCAGAGACCAGAGACCAGAGACCAGAGACCAGAGACCAGAGACCAGAGACTAGAGACCAGAGACCAGAACAGAGACTAGAGACCAGAGAATAGAGACCAGAGACCAGAGACCAGAGACCAGAGACCAGAGACCAGAGACTAGAGACTAGAGACCAGAGACCAGAGACCAGAGACCAGGGACCAGGAGACCAGAGACCAGAGACCAGAGACCAGAGACCAGAGACCAGAGACCAGAGACTAGAGACCAGAGACCAGAGACCAGAGACCAGAGACCAGAGACTAGAGACCAGAGACCAGAGACCAGAGACCAGAGACCAGAGACTAGACCATGGACTAGAGACCAGAGACTAGAGACCAGAGACTAGACCAGAGACTAGAGACCAGAGACCAGAGACTAGAGACTAGAGACTAGAGACTAGAGACCAGAGACCAGAGACTAGAGACCAGAGACCAGAGACCAGAGACTAGAGACCAGAGACTAGAGACCAGAGCCCTAGCCCCCTCATGAAGGACCCTAACCCCCTCATGAAGGACCCAAGCCCCCTCATGAAGGACCCTAGCCCCCTCATGAAGGACCCTAACCCCTCATGAAGGACCCTAACCCCTCATGAAGGACCCCAGCCCCCTCATGAAGGACCCCAACCCTCATGAAGGACCCCAGCCCCCTCATGAAGGACCCTAACCCCCTCATGAAGGACCCTAACCCCCTTATGAAGGACCCTAACCCCTCATGAAGGACCCTAACCCCTCATGAACCTCATGAAGGACCCTAACCCCCTTATGAAGGACCCTAACCCCTCATGAAGGACCCCAGCCCCCTCATGAAGGGCCCCAGCCCCCTCATGAAGGACCCCATCCCCCTCATGAAGGACCCTAACCCCTCATGAAGGACCCTAACCCCCTTATGAAGGACCCTAACCCCTCATGAAGGACCCCATCCCCCTCATGAAGGACCCTAACCCCTCATGAAGGACCCCAGCCCCCTCATGAAGGACCCCAACCCTCATGAAGGACCCTAACCCCTCATGAAGGACCCTAACCCCTCATGAAGGACCCCAGCCCCCTCATGAAGGACCCTAACCCCCTCATGAAGGACCCTAACCCCTCATGAAGGACCCTAACCCCCTCATGAAGGACCCTAACCCCCTCATGAAGGACCCCAGCCCCCTCATGAAGGACCCCATCCCCCTCATGAAGGACCCTAGCCCCCTCATGAAGGACCCTAACCCCTCATGAAGGACCCCAGCCCCCTCATGAAGGACCCTAACCCCTCATGAAGGACCCTAACCCCTCATGAAGGACCCTAACCCCTCATGAACCTCATGAAGGACCCCAACCCCTCATGGAGGACCCCAGCCCCCTCATGAAGGGCCCCAGCCCCCTCATGAAGGACCCTAACCCCTCATGAAGGACCCTAAACCCTCATGAAGGACCCTAGCCCCCTCATGAAGGACCCTAACCCCTCATGAAGGACCCTAAACCCTCATGAAGGACCCTAAACCCTCATGAAGGGCCCTAACCCCTCATGAAGGACCCCATCCCCCTCATGAAGGACCCCAAACCCTCATGAAGGACCCTAGCCCCTCATGAAGGACCCCAGCCCCCTCATGAAGGACCCTAGCCCCCTCATGAAGGACCCTAACCCCTCATGAAGGACCCTAACCCCTCATGAAGGACCCCAGCCAACTCATGAAGGACCCTAACCCCCTCATGAAGGGCCCCAGCCCCCTCATGAAGGACCCTAACCCCTCATGAAGGGCCCCAGCCCCCTCATGAAGGACCCTAGCCCCCTCATGAAGGGCCCTAACCCCTCATGAAGGACCCTAACCCCCTCATGAAGGACCCTAACCCCTCATGAAGGGCCCCAGCCCCCTCATGAAGGACCCTAGCCCCCTCATGAAGGGCCCTAACCCCTCATGAAGGGCCCCAGCCCCCTCATGAAGGACCCTAGCCCCCTCATGAAGGACCCTAGCCCCCTCATGAAGGACCCTAGCCCCCTCATGAAGGACCCTAACCCCTCATGAAGGACCCTAGCCCCCTCATGAAGGACCCTAACCCCCTCATGAAGGGCCCCAGCCCCCTCATGAAGGACCCTAGCCCCCTCATGAAGGACCCTAACCCCGTCATGAAGGGCCCCAACCCCCTCATGAAGGACCCTAACCCCCTCATGAAGGGCCCCAGCCCCCTCATGAAGGACCCTAACCCCCTCATGAAGGGCCCTAACCCCTCATGAAGGACCCTAACCCCCTCATGAAGGGCCCCAGCCCCCTCATGAAGGACCCTAACCCCCTCATGAAGGACCCTAACCCCTCATGAAGGACCCTAACCCCCTCATGAAGGGCCCCAGCCCCCTCATGAAGGACCCCAACCCCCTCATGAAGGACCCTAACCCCCTCATGAAGGGCCCCAGCCCTAACCCCCTCATGAAGGACCCTAGCCCCTCATGAAGGGCCCCAGCCCCCTCATGAAGGGCCCCAGCCCCCTCATGAAGGACCCCAACCCCCTCATGAAGGACCCCAGCCCCCTCATGAAGGACCCCAACCCCCTCATGAAGGACCCCAACCCCTCATGAAGGCCCCAGCCCCTCATGAAGGACCCTAACCCCTCATGAAGGACCCTAACCCCTCATGAAGGACCCTAACCCCCTCATGAAGGACCCCAGCCCCCTCATGAAGGACCCCAACCCCCTCATGAAGGACCCTAACCCCCTCATGAAGGGCCCCAGCCCCCTCATGAAGGACCCTAACCCCTCATGAAGGACCTAACCCCTCATGAAGGACCCCAAACCCCTCCTGAAGGGCCCAGCCCCTCATGAAGGACCCTAACCCCTCATGAAGGACCTAACCCCTCATGAAGGACCCCAGCCTCATGAAGGACCCCAACCCCTAACCCCTCATGAAGGACCCTAACCCCCTCATGAAGGGCCCCAGCCCCCTCATGAAGGACCCCAACCCCTCATGAAGGACCCTAACCCCTCATGAAGGACCCAGCCCCTCATGAAGGACCCCAACCCCTCATCATGAAGGGCCCAACCCCTCATGAAGGACCCTAACCCCTCATGAAGGACCCCAACCCCTCATGAAGGACCCTCACCCCTCATGAAGGACCCTAACCCCCTCATGAAGGGCCCCAACCCCCTCATGAAGGACCCTAACCCCCTCATGAAGGGCCCCAGCCCGCCCGGAGCCCTAACCCTTATAAGGACCGGACCACAACAAGCTACACACGGAGCTCTCGGTCCCGGTTCCGTTACAGGCCACACACTGACGGGAGGTAGACCACCACCAACCCGACCGACTGACACCTCGTACACGGCAGAGATAAATATCTCCCGTTGTCAGTACCAGGGTGTTTACACGGTACCGGGCCGAGTTCGCGGTGACACCTCGGCCCGCACTGAGACGGGAGGAGCGCGTCCCGGAAGTTAGCGCTGCTAACGACGACAGCAAGTTACAAACCTTGTTTATTGGCCCGCGTCGAGTGAATAAAAGCAATAAATAACACCCTCAATAATCCGCTCCACGGGGATCTGGCTCCGGCGTCCCGGGGGCGGGGGCCCGGGGCCCTCTCGTGGCTCTCCATGCCGTCGCTGTGTGTGTCGGGGCTCGGTCGTGTGAGCTCCGCTGCCTCCGTGGATCAGAGCCGAGCAGCGAACTGACGCCGCCGGGCCTCTCGCTGCTGCTGCTGTTTGGTTCCGCGCCGGGGGGAGGTCGGTGGCTTTAGCGCGGGTACCGCCACCTGCCGCACCGGAAGACGCGTCGAGCGATCGCGAAACGGCCCTTAACTTACGTTACTAGAGAAAATAAAGTTATAATCAAATAAATAAAGTTGTAAACAAATAAATAAAGTTATAATTAAATAAATACAGTAATACTCAAACAATGAAAGTAATAATCAAATTACCGTATGCTGTCTTTGTCTTTTTAATGATAAACACTCTAATACGATACCCCTATGTACTTCCGGTTACAATGTTAGTTAACGCAGACACTGACCGGAAGTGAGTGGTTGTCCTGGAAACCGAAGGACAATCTAAAGGTCAGAGGATAATGAATTTGGTCCAGTGCCAGTGACCCCCTAAGGCCTTAAGACCTGAACCCTCAGGGACTCACTGGTGTCACCTGCTAAGTGGTTGAGTGTGAGAGGCTTTATCATGAAATGTTTGATGAATGAATAAATATCTTCTTTCATGTGTTGTTCTGGTCAATCTTTAATCCTTAATGTTGTAGTGTAAATGTAATTGACCACAATGGACACACATGGTCCTCTTTGTTTACCTTTTCATGTTCCATCTCCACGCTTCCATCGGTGACCGCATGTCCGACGTCGCAGAACTCAAACCTCACGGACTTCAAGGTCTGTGAGTCTGTGAGAGTGAAGACTGGGCCTTCCATCCCATAATCCAAACCGCTTATCCTATTCAGGGTCTGGAGCCGATGCAGGTTAATGGTTGATGGTTGAATCAGAATCAGAATCAGAATCAGAAACAGTTTTATTGCCAGGAATGTTTACACAAACGAGGAATTTTTTTTGGTGGAAGGTGCAACATTTGGACATGACAAACAAACAACAATCAACACGACAGAAAGACAACAAATAATGTGAAAGTGTTTGGGTGTGTGCTTCAAGTGGTGTGTTTTAGTTAAAAGTGTATGTGGCGTGTGTTTAAGTTAAAGTGCATGCAAATAAAGTGGCATGTGTGTGGAGGAGGCCTCAAGTTAAAGTGCATGTTAAAGTGACGTGTGTGTGGAGGAGGGAAGAAGAAGGAGGAGGGAGGAGGTGGGAGGAAGAGGGAGGAGGAGGAGGAAGGAGGCGGAAGAAGGAGGAGAGAGGAAGGTGGAAGAAGAGGTGGTAGTCCTGGGGTGACAGTCAGTCAGTCCGGTTCCATTGATGAGCCCGACTGCCGACGGAAAAAACTTTTGGTGTGGCGGGTGGTCTTTGTCATGATGGATCGCAGCCTCCTCCCGAGGGAGGGACTCAACAGGAGTGTCCAGGTGGGAGGGTCAGCGACAATCTTTCTGGCCCGCTTCAGTGACCTGGAAGTGAACAGGACCTGGAGGAAGGCAGATTGCAACCGATAACCCTCTCGGCCGAGCGGATGATGCTCTGCAGCTGCACTTGTCTTTGGCTGTGGCTGCAGGGTGCCAGACGGTGATGGAGGAGCAGATGATGGACTCAACGATGGCCGTAGAATTGTACCATCATTCTCCTGGCAGGTTGAATTTCCTCAGCTGCCTCAGGAAGAACATCCTCTGCTGGGCCTTCTTGGTGATGGAGCCGATGTTCAGCTCCCACTTGAGGTCCTGGGTGATGATGGAGCCCAGGAAGGAAGGACTCCACAGCGTCGGGGGAGTCACACAGGATGAGAGGCGGGTGGGGCTGCATTCCTCCTGAAATCCACAACCATCTCCACTGTCTTTAGAGTGTTGAGCTCCAGGTTGTTCTGGCTGCACCAGGTCACCAGGTGGTCAGTCTCCCACCTGTAGGCGGTCTGTCTCCACACCAGAGATGAGCCCAATGAGGGTGGTGTCATCCATGAACTTTAGGAGCTTGACGGACTGGTGACTGGAGGTGCAGCTGTTGGTGTACAGGAGAACAGCAGAGGGAGAGAACACAGCCTTGGGGGGAACCTGGTGGTCCGGGAGCCTGAGACGTGTTTCCCCAGCCTCACGTGCTGCTTCCTGTCGGTCAGGAAGTCTGTGATCCACCTGCAGGTGGAGTCGGCACGTGCAGCTGGGAGAGCTTGTCCTGCAGCAGGGACGGATGATTGCATTGAAAGCAGAGCTGAAGTCCACAAACAGGATGCTGGGGTAGGTTCCTGGGGAGTCCAGATGCTGGAGGATGTAGTGAAGGGCCATGTTGACTGTGTCGTCTGCAGACCTGTTGGCTCTGTAGGCGAACTGCAGGGGTCCAGGAGTGGGTCGGTGATGGTCTTGAGGTGTGACAGGACCAAGCGTTCAAAGGACTTCATGACCACAGAGGTCAGGCGACGGGCCTGTAGTCATTGAGTCCTGTGATCTTGGGTTTTTGGGGACGGGGATGATGGTGGAGGCCTTGAAGCAGGCTGGAACGTGGCATGTCTCCAGGGAGGTGTTGAAGATGTCGGTGAACACCGGAGACAGCTGGTCAGCACAGTGCTTCAGGGTGGAGGGGGAGACGGAGTCCGGGCCCGCTGCTTTGCGGGGGTTCTGCTTTTTAAACAGCCTGTTGACGGCTCTCTCCAGGATGACGAGGGTCGTCGCTGAGTTGATGGAGGGTGACAGCAGTAAAGACGGTGATAAGCGAAGATACCAGGATCCTAAAGAACACCATAAACCTGATCCTCCTCAAGCCCAGGGACTGTAGACTGGTATCATAGAGTCTCAAAGAAATGGAAGGGCTCAGGTCTATAGTTAGGCCTGGTTCAGGTCTAGAGTTAGGCCTGGTTCAGGTCTAGAGTTAGGCCTGGTTCAGGTCTAGAGTTAGGCCTGGTTCAGGTCTAGAGTTAGGCCTGGTTCAGGTCTATAGTTAGGCCTGGTTCAGGTCTATAGTTAGGCCTGGTTCAGGTCTAGAGTTAGACCTGGTTCAGGTCTCGAGTTAGGCCTGGTTCAGGTCTATAGTTAGGCCTGGTTCAGGTCTATAGTTAGGCCTGGTTCAGGTCAGATAGTTAGGCCTGGTTCAGGTCTAGAGTTAGGCCTGGTTCAGGTCTAGAGTTAGACCTGGTTCAGGTCTCGAGTTAGGCCTGGTTCAGGTCTATAGTTAGACCTGGTTCAGGTCTATAGTTAGGCCTGGTTCAGGTCTAGAGTTAGGCCTGGTTCAGGTCTATAGTTAGGCATGGTTCAGGTCTAGAGTTAGACCTGGTTCAGGTCTATAGTTAGGCCTGGTTCCGGTCTATAGTTAGGCCTGGTTCAGGTCTAGAGTTAGACCTGGTTCAGGTCTAGAGTTAGACCTGGTTCAGGTCTATAGTTAGGCCTGGTTCAGGTCTAGTTAGGCCTGGTTCCGGTCTATAGTTAGGCCTGGTTCAGGTCTAGAGTTAGACCTGGTTCAGGTCTATAGTTAGGCCTGGTTCAGGTCTATAGTTAGGCCTGGTTCCGGTCTATAGTTAGGCCTGGTTCAGGTCTAGAGTTAGACCTGGTTCAGGTCTATAGTTAGGCATGGTTCAGGTCTAGAGTTAGACCTGGTTCAGGTCTATAGTCACATAGTTCATCGTTGAACCAGTACCGATGAAGCAGCAGGTGCAGTACCTCCAGTCTCCTGCAGGGGGCGGACGTGTAGCACTTTTTCATTTGACACAACAAGAGACACTTCATGGTCTGTGGGAGTTTTGAGTGATGAAGAACTCTTTGACGCTTTGAAGTCCGGATTTATCAGAGCTGATTGTTATGTTGTTGTCATGGAAACACTTCCCCTGTACGACATGTATGTTCTGTGTGTTACACGTATGTACATTCATATCTTTATCTATCTCTTTTACTGTGTCATGGACACACACACACACTCTGTGAGTGGAGTAAACTGATTGCAGACACACACTTAGAGGTTCGTCTGCAGTTTGTGATTGTGGTTGTCGTGGCAACGCGGGGATACATCCTCTATATTTGGATTAAAACGATGACGAGGTTCAAGCGTCCATGTTACATGCTAGATGCTACATGCTACATCACAACATGATCTATATAAAATAAAAACAGGTCAAAAAATATATATATATATATTTATACACAAATTATGATTATATATATAAATAAAAAATTCAAAATAAAGAAATATTAAAAAGATTAATACGTAATTAAATAAATATAATAAGAAAATAAATTCTAAATAAAGATACCAAAAATACCCTCATTGGGCCAAAGCAAGACGTGCTTTACCAGCAACCAGTAAAATGAACTGGGAGCCAGAGAAGCCGAGATTTCCCTCCCCCTCCTCCTCCTCCTCCTCCCAGCTCAGCCCTGAGGAGGAGCGTCCAGCTGCAAACTCGGCTGAGGGTTGAAGGAGCGGTGATTGACGGCCCGGCTTTAGACGCAGTAATTACCCGGCGCCTTCTGGCCCAGAGCTCAAGAGGCTTTGAGAGATCTCTAAAGCTCGAGGCTCCAGCAGGAGAGTGATTGGTGCTCCAGAGAGAGAAACAAGTCCGTTAGCCGTGGTGTGTTCAGGGTCAGGCTCTTAGGCCACGGCCTCTCTGCATCCAGGGTTCTATGAATGGATCTGAACCCTGAACCCTGACATGTCGTGTTGTCGTGTTGATGTGTTGTCTTGTCATGTTGACGTGTTGTCTTGTTGACATGTTCTCTTGTTGTCATGTTGACTTGTTGTCTTGTTGACGTGTTGACATGTGTTCATGTTGTTGTCTTGTTGACGTGTTGACATGTGTTCATGTTGTTGTCATGTTGACATGTTGTCTTGTTGGCATGTTGTCTTGTTGTCTTGTTGACGTGTTGACATGTGTTCATGTTGTTGTCTTGTTGACGTGTTGACATGTGTTCATGTTGTTGTCATGTTGTCATGTTGTCTTGTTGATGTGTGTTCATGTTGTTGTCTTGTTGACATGTGTTCATGTTGTTGTCATGTAGTCATGTTGTTGTCATGTTGTCATGTAGTCATGTTGACATGTTGTCTTGTTGTCTCTGAGGGGTAACCATGGCCACGGAGCTCTTCGGGCCTTGAGGCTGAACCAGGATCTCTCGGGTTAATCTGGATTAGAGCTGCAGCTCCGAGTATCACTGAAGGATTTATGTTTTCAATTTATGCCTTCAGATGATTGGTGGGGGGGGGGGTGTAGGAGGGGGAGGGGCTTCTCTTAGACTGCAATAATCACAATCACAAAGTCTACTCACATCATTCTGAACACGAAGCTTCATAACTCACATCAGGATTTATCTAAATGATATTTGGTATCACAAGTTTTCTGAACTGTGATGTTTGAATATGCAAATGAGAACATGTGACCTCTATCTCCAGAACATGTGACCTCTATCTCCAGAACAAAGTTGAAGGTCAAAGTTCTTGTTTCATGTTGTTGACATATTTAAGTCCCTTTGATGATCTAATGATGGACTACAGGGATGGACTACAGGAATGGACTCCAGTGATTGACTATGGACTACAGTGATGGACTATGGACTACAGTGATGGACTATGGACTCCAGTGATGGACTATGGACTACAGTGATGGACTATGGACTCCAGTGATGGACTATGGACTACAGTGATGGACTCCAGTGATGGACTATGGACTACAGTGATGGACTATGGACTACAGTGATGGACTATGGACTCCAGTGATGGACTATGGACTACAGTGATGGACTATGGACTCCAGTGATGGACTATGGACTCCAGTGATGGACTATGGACTACAGTGATGGACTATGGACTACAGTGATGGACTCCAGTGATGGACTATGGACTCCAGTGATGGACTATGAACTACAGTGATGGACTATGGACTACAGTGATGGACTCCAGTGATGGACTATGGACTACAGTGATGGACTATGGACTACAGTGATGGACTATGGACTCCATTGATGGACTATGGACTCCAGTGATGGACTATGGACTACAGTGATGGACTATGGACTACAGTGATGGACTCCAGTGATGGACTATGGACTACAGTCATGGACTATGGACTCCAGTGATGGACTATGGACTCCAGTGATTACATTACATTACATGTCATTTAGCAGACGCTTTTATCCAAAGCGACTTACAATAAGTGCATTTCAACCTAGAGTACAAACTAAGAACAACAAGAATACAGGAAGTAACATTTCCTCAACATAGTCGAACTACAAAAGTACCATAAGTAAGTGCTATTTAAGAGCCACTGAAGTGCTAATCTGTGTTTTAATCCAGATATAGTCGGAAAAGGTGTGTTTTCAGTCTCCGACGGAAGATGTAGAGACTTTCTGCTGTCCTGATGTCAGTGGGGAGCTCGTTCCACCACTGAGGAGCCAGGACAGCAAACAGTCTGGATGTAGAGTGATTAGCTCGAGGTGCAGTAGTCACAAGTCGATTGGCTGTTGCAGAGCGGAGCGAACGTGCCGGGGTGTACGGTGTGACCATATCCCGGATGTAGACGGGGCCCGATCCGTCTAGAGCACGGTACGCCAGGACCAGTGTTTTGAAGCGGATACGAGCAGCCACCGGTAACCAGTGGAGAGAGCGGAGGAGCGGAGTGGTGTGGGTGAATTTCGGGAGGCTGAAGACCAGTCGAGCTGCTGCATTCTGGATGAGCTGCAGAGGTCGGATGGCCTTAGCGGGTAGACCAGCCAGGAGGGAGTTGCAGTAGTCAAGGCGTGAAATGACCAGAGCCTGGATCAGAACCTGTCGCCTTCTGAGTAAGAAGAGGACGTATTCTCCTGATGTTGTGCAGCATGTACCTACAGGAAGCGTCGTCGCAGCGATGTTGGCCGTCAGGAGAGTTGACTGTCGAGTGTCACCCGAGGTTCCTGGCAGTCAGGGTAGGGGCCAACACAGAGCTGTTGAAGGTGATAGTCAGGTCGTGGGTGGGGAGCCTTTCCCTGGAAGGAATAGTAGCTCGGTCTTGTCAGGGTTGATTTTCAGATGGTGAGCAGACATCCACTGAGAGATGTCAGTCAGACAGGCAGAGATTCGTGCCGCCACCTGTGTTTCGGACGGTGGAAACGAGAAGATCAGTTGGGTGTCGTCAGCATAGCTATGGTAGGAGAAGCCATGCGAACGAATGACAGAGCCGAGAGAATTTGTGTACAGAGAGAAGAGGAGGGGACCCAGGACGGAGCCTTGAGGAACCCCAGTAGTGAGAGGACAAGGATCAGACACAGATCCTCTCCAAGTTACCCGGTAGGTGCGGTCTTTAAGGTAGGAAGAGAAAAGAGCGAGTGCAGTGCCTGAGATCCCCAGGTCCTGAAGAGAAGAGATCAGGATCTGGTGGTTCACGGTGTCAAATGCTGCAGAAAGGTCGAGAAGGATAAGGACAGAGGAGAGAGAGGCTGCTCTAGCAGAGTGAAGGATAAGGACAGAGGAGAGAGGATGCTCTAGCAGAGTGAAGCTGCTCAGAGACAGCAAGGAGGGCAGTCTCTGTCGAGTGGCCGGCCTTGAATCCAGACTGGTGAGGGTCAAGAAGGCTGTTACTGTGGAGATAGGAGGACACTTGGCTCAAGAGAGCTCACTCCAGAGTTTTGGAGAGAAAAGGAAGAAGAGAGACCGGTCTGTAGTTGCTGACTTCAGACGGGTCGAGCGTGGGTTTCTTCAGGAGAGGGTTGACTCTCGCCTCCTTCAGAGAGTTAGGGAAACAGCCAGTTGAGAGGGAGCTGTTAATAAGATGGGTGAGAAAGGTCAGAAGGTCAGGAGCAATAGCCTGGAGAATGGGAGACGGGACGGGGTCAAGGGCGCAGGTGGTCGGTCGGGCGGAGGTCACCAAGCTAAGAACTTGATTGGGAGACAAGGGGGTGAAAGAGGAAAGAGAGGGGGATGAAGAAGTTAGTGTTGGTGAGGTGATAGAAGATGGATTTGTAAAGGAGGAGCGGATGTCGTCCATCTTGTTTGTAAAGTAGTCGACAAAGTCGCTCGGCAAAAGGGTGGAAGGAGGAGGGGGACAGGGGGGATCAAGGAGGTTGGAAAAGATAGAGAAGAGTTTTTTGGGGTTAGAGAAGGAAGACTGAATGTTGGTCAGGTAGAACGAGCTTTTGGCTGCAGAGATAGAGGAAGAGAAGGAGGAGAGGAGAGATTGATAGAAGAGCAAGTCTTCCGCTTGATTCGATTTGCGCCATTTTCTTTCCGTCGCTCGCAGGGTGGCTTTCTCGGCGCGCACCGAGTCCGACAACCACGGAGCCGGAGAGGATTTCCGAACCGGTCGTGTCTTAAAAGGACAAAGAGAATCAAGAGATGAAGACAGGGAAGAGAGGAGAGTGTCTGCGGCAGAGTTAGGATGCATGAGTGAGAAGCAGTCAGTTGAGGGGAGAGCAGATGGGAGGGAGGAGGGACAGAGGAGGCCAGAGAGGAGGGACAGAGGAGGCCAGAGAGGAGTGACAGAGGAGGCCAGAGAGGAGGGACAGAGGGTGCGAATGTTGCGGCGTACAGGTGCAGAGTCTGTAGATATGGGTGGGTTGTCAGTACCAGAGAGCGAGAGAGAGTAAGAGATGAAGAAGTGGTCAGAGACATGGAGAGGAGTTACAGTGAGGTTAGAGGTAGAGCAGTTTCTTGTGAAAATGTAGTCAAGGTGGTTGCCGGCTTTGTGAGTAGGAGGGGAGGGACTGAGTGAGAGGTCAAAGGAAGACAGTAAGAGTAAGAGATCACATGACTTCTCTGTCTGGATGTTAAAGTCACCCAGAAGGATGAGCGGGGGGCCGTGTTCCGAGAAGTTCGATAGGAGGACGTCTAGCTCTTCCAAGAAATCTCCCAAAGAACCAGGGGGACGGTAGAGAACAACAATGTGAAGTTGAACCGGATGAGTAACGGTCACTGCATGAAACTCAAAAGTCAGTGGGACTATGGACTACAGTGATGGACTATGGACTACAGTGATGGACTCCAGTGATGGACTATGGACTACAGTGATGGACTATGGACTACAGTGATGGACTATGGACTACAGTGATGGACTATGGACTCCAGTGATGGACTCCAGTGATGGACTATGGACTACAGTGATGGACTATGGACTCCAGTGATGGACTATGGACTACAGTGATGGACTATGGACTACAGTGATGGACTATGGACTCCAGTGATGGACTCCAGTGATGGACTATGGACTACAGTGATGGACTATGGACTCCAGTGATGGACTATGGACTACAGTGATGGACTATGGACTACAGTGATGGACTATGGACTCCAGTGATGGACTATGGACTCCAGTGATGGACTCCAGTGATGGACTATGGACTACAGTGATGGACTCCAGTGATGGACTATGGACTACAGTGATGGACTATGGACTCCAGTGATGGACTATGGACTCCAGTGATGGACTATGGACTACAGTGATGGACTATGGACTCCAGTGATGGACTATGGACTACAGTGATGGACTCCAGTGATGGACTATGGACTACAGTGATGGACTATGGACTACAGTGATGGACTATGGACTCCAGTGATGGACTATGGACTCCAGTGATGGACTATGGACTACAGTGATGGACTCCAGTGATGGACTATGGACTACAGTGATGGACTATGGACTCCAGTGATGGACTATGGACTACAGTGATGGACTCTAGTGATAGACTATGGACTCCAGTGATGGACTATGGCCTCCAGTGATGCCGGTCTCCATGATGGCAGGGCTCCGCCCCCTGGCCCCGCCCCTGGCCCCGTCCCCTGGCTGATCCGTTCTCAGCAGGTTTTCGTCTCAGAGCCGCTGCTCATTAAATCGTCCGGCGCTGATATTTTGGACAAAAGGATCATAAAGCATCAGGTTTGAGTTCAGAGGATGGAGCCACACCGCGGGGGGGCCGAGGGGGGCCACGGGGTCTGAGGGGGGGCAGCAGGCAGCGTGAGGCGGCTTCAGGTAAGTTCCTCTGGTCTGGACCAGGAGGTTTATATCATATAAATCAGGTTATTATTATATAAATCAGGTTATCATCATATAAATCAGGTTTTTATCATATAAATCAGGTTATCATCATATAAATCAGGTTATTATTATATGAATCAGGTTATTATTATATAAATCAGGTTATTATTATATAAATCAGGTTATTATCATATAAATCAGGTTATTATTATATAAATCAGGTTATTATCATATGAATCAGGTTATTATATAAATCAGGTTTTTATCATATAAATCAGGTTATTATAATATAAATCAGGTTATTATCATATAAATCAGGTTATTATATTAATCAGGTTATTATCATATAATCAGGTTTTTATCATATAAATCAGGTTATTATTATATAAATCAGGTTTTTATCATATAAATCAGGTTATTATTATATAAATCAGGTTTTTCTCATATAAATCAGGTTATTAATATATAAATCAGGTTATTATTATATAAATCAGGTTATTATCATATAAATCAGGAGGTTATGGATCAGCCTGGAAGATGTTTGAAGGAGATTATGGAGAAAGGACCTGTTATCTATTATGATCTATTCAAAGGACCTGTTATCTATTGTAATCTATTCAAAGGACCTGTTATCTATTGTAATCTATTCCTTGAGGTAAAGGCTGTAACTGAACCTTCTGATGGATTCAGGTCATCACTTTAATGTTACGCGCTATATTATATATTTAACCTAAAGTTAATCATCATGACAGCTTTTTGTCTGAATCTTAATATAAAGTACATATATATATATATATAAATATATATAGATATATATATATTTATATCTATATAGATATGGAGTGGTGAGTGGGTGCGTTTACAGAAAAACATCACATGACATCATCTCTCGCCTCCAAACTGTCATCATCTTCATCTTCATCAGGGCTTGTTCTCGTGGCTCGAGGTTATCTGATTGGTTAACTCCACGGCATTAGTACTAATCTACACGTGTCACAACCACCAGAGACCAGAGACCAGAGACTATAGACCAGAGACCAGAGACTAGAGACCAGAGACTAGAGACCAGAGACCAGAGACCAGAGACCAGAGACTAGAGACTAGAGACCAGAGACCAGAGACCAGAGACCAGAGACCAGAGACTAGAGACCAGAGACCAGAGACTAGAGACCAGAGACCAGAGACTAGAGACCAGAGACCAGAGACTAGAGACCAGAGACCAGAGACTAGAGACTAGAGACCAGAGACCAGAGACCAGAGACCAGAGACTAGAGACCAGAGACCAGAGACCAGAGACTAGAGACCAGAGACCAGAGACTAGAGACCAGAGACCAGAGACCAGAGACTAGAGACCAGAGACCAGAGACCAGAGACCAGAGACTAGAGACTAGAGACCAGAGACCAGAGACCAGAGACCAGAGACCAGAGACTAGAGACCAGAGACCAGAGACTAGAGACTAGAGACCAGAGACCAGAGACTAGAGACTAGAGAGCTGAGATCACAGATCACAGATCATCTCTCCCAGCAGACACCGGGTTCCCCAGAACTCACCAGTGCTGCCCCGTATGACAAGAGGGGAACCAGCCTGGCGTATGAAGCAGCCTCAGTTCAGAGTCCAGATGAACCCTGACTCCTTGACCACTCGCCTCCTGCCTCCTAAGCGCTGACCTAATGGACTTAGCCGCCGCATGCAGCAGCCTGAGCTTGGTGATTGTAAAAGGAGCTGATCCCGTGTTAAGGACTCAGCGTATCTTTAGGCCGCGCCCCCTCAGCCCCACGGAGCTGTTGTTCAGTGAGCGCCACGCGGCGGCTGACGGTGTCTCTCCGTGTTCCTCAGAGCCAGCGGAGCCGGACGCCATCATGGCACGCGTCGGCTGCGAGGACTCCTTCTCCACCGGTCAGCGGGCATCCTCCAGCCGGCCGGACGACGAGCTCCACGTCCTGGAGAACGGGGACAGCAGGTCCGACCGGCGCCGCGCGTCACCGCGTGCTCTCGCTCTACCGGAACCACTAATGACAGGAAGTGTCTCGCAGGGCGGCGTCTCGTGGTGAAGACGGCTCGGAGACGGCGGCGTCCTCAGAGTCCCAACGAGACCCCTTCAGAGGAGCTGGGGCCCCGGCCAGGTAAACTCCTGGAGCCACACTTTGGATACCAGTGGTGGAACGTGCTCCAGTCCAATATGAGGAACTATATCTGAGCACTTCATACTCATCCAACATCTAGTAGATGCACCACAGAAAAGGTCTGGAGCTGCGTTAGGGAGAGAGTAACGGCAGAGGGTCCTTGAGCAATACATCCAGAGGCCTTCTGGTTTCACACCAGCAGCGACCTGCTGGGGGCTTCTGATTGGCTTTCCCACTATTCATGCCTGAAGCTAACCAATGATTGCCAGCCAATCACAGGCAGTGTGTTGGGGGTCAACCCCACACCCAGCAGGCCAGTGCTCGTGTGAAACCAAAAGCACGACCTTTGACTTCAGCAGCCAAGTGTCTGAAGACGAGCGCTAAACGCGATGATGTCGCCCCGCGGGGAGACCTTTGGGTCAGCCTCCGCTGGCTGGTGAGCCTCAGCAGGGACACGTCTCAGAGCGTCTGGGCCCTCTGGTGCAGCCCAGACCAGGCGGGTGTTACTCTGTTCTGCTTCCCTGCTGCTCACCTTCCAGGCTCTCGGACTTCTTCTTCATGCTGTGGAACCGGGCGTCTCACAGAGCGAACCCCGTCACCGAGAGGCACGACTCCTTCCTCCAGCGCTTCAGAGGCCCGGAGCTCAAAGACGCGTCCGGGCGAGAGAGCGGCCACGGCGGGCCGACGCCCGAGAGGAAGTGAGTATGGCGCGGCGGGTTCAAGGGTCACGGGGACAAGCAGTCGACATCCATGAGCAACAACCGCTTTGAGGGGCTGAAGTCATCGTGGAGGAGCAGCTGCTCATGTTAGCCGCTAACCACGCGAGTCCACTTCAAATGAATGAGAACCTGAACTCTCGACCACCAGGTTTCTGTTCTGTTGGTAAAGTCAAACCTTTGTCTGCTAAACGTAAAACACGTTTTTGTGGAAGCAGAATAATTTCCTGTAAACATTCGCTAACTCTGGCTAGCACGTTTTGTGAGCTTGTTTGTTTCTAAAATGGCAGAATGAGTTTCTATGTCGAGTCACTCACGCTCTGAGACCGCTACTATGGCTTAAGAGAGTTAGCATTAACCAACGGGACCGGATTAGCCGACTCCCACTCTGCTGGCAAGCCCAGAGAGCTAACGGGAGCTAACGGGAGCTAACGGGAGCTCCGGAGGGGACGGCTGGCTAGTTAGCTAGCTCGTCTCCGGAGCTCCTCCTGGGCTCAGAGCTGAGAACAGAATGTGGCTCAGGGTTCCCCCCTCGACACCGATGAGGGAACGCTGAGCTGCCAGCAGGCTCCAGACAGGTCTCTGGAGGTCACGACCTGGAGAGCAAAGCAACAAATCAGAGCGAACACTCGACTCCCTCAGTCGCCTGGCTCTGAGGCTCATGAGGCCATCACATGGGATGACTGTTCAAGATGCTGCAGCGACAACATTCAGAAAGACAAGGAGACGGAGATGTGATGTTGGCGTTAAGAATGCATCACTTCCCACTGAGGGTTCTCCGTCTTCTGGCCGCTAGCTACGTTCAACAGGAAGAACCGCAACACAGACATGTGAAACAGAGCAGAACGACAGAAGAGTCGATGAGTCGAGTCCTCGTGCTGAGGAGCACGTTTTAAACAAGACATGAGACCTGCAGCAAATAGAGCGAGAGGTCCTCTACCTCCTCTACTTCCTCTACCTCCTCTACTTCCTCTACTTCCTCTACCTCCTCTACCTCCTCTACCTCCTCTACTTCCTCTACCTCCTCTACCTCCTCTACTTCCTCTACCTCCTCTACCTCCTCTACCTCCTCTACTTCCTCTACTTCCTCTACCTCCTCTACTTCCTCTACCTCCTCTACTTCCTCTACCTCCTCTACCTCCTCTACCTCCTCTACCTCCTCTACTTCCTTTAACTCCTCTACTTCCTTTACCTCTACCTCCTCTACTTCCTTTACCTCCTCTACTTCCTCTACCTCCTCTACCTCCTCTACTTCCTCTACTTCCTCTACCTCCTCTACTTCCTCTCCCTCCTCTACTTCCTCAACCTCCTCTACCTCCTCTACTTCCTTTACCTCCTTTACTTCCTATACTTCCTTTACCTCTTCCTCTACCTCCTCTACTTCCTCTACCTCCTTTACCTCCTCTACTTCCTCCTCTCCTCTACCTCGTACCTCTTCCTTCCTCCTCTACTTCCTTACCTCCTTAGTCTGTAGGCCTTTGCCCTTCCTCTAGTCTGGTAGGCCCTCGTAGGCCTTTGCCCTTCCTCTAGTCTGGTAGGCCTTTGCCCTTCCTCTAGTCTGGTTGGCCCTCGTAGGCCTTTGCCCTTCCTCTAGTCTGGTAGGCCCTCGTAGGCCTTTGCCCTTCCTCTAGTCTGGTAGGCCCTCGTAGGCCTTTTTTCACCACCATTTAACGAAACTTGTGGTTTGTAGCAAAAAAAGAGGACAAAAAGGAGGAGATTAAAAAAGATGATAAAAAGGAGGAAGAGAAGAAATACGAGGACAAGAAGGACGAGAAGAAGGAGGAGAAGAAGGATGATAAAAAAAGATAAAGATAAAAAGAAGGAGGAGCCCCCGTAAGTACACCATTAGAGGCAGTAGGTCTCCTGGGACTTTGCTGGGTGAACCATGAGCAGCAACTCAAAGTCACGCCGAGTTGTCTCCAGGAAAGAGATCTGGATTATGGATCCGGCCGCAGACCAGTACTACAAGTGGCTGACCGTCATCGCAGGCCCGGTGTTCTACAACCTCATGATGATCGTCACCAGGTACTTTCCTCTTTATTTTCATCCACCGAGCTTCAACTCTTTTCTCTTTATTCAACGTGTCCTGCTGGTCTTCCAGAGCCTGTTTCAACGAGCTCCAGGATAAGTACACCAACCTCTGGCTCTTCCTGGACTACACCACCGACTTCATCTACTTCACGGACACGTTCGTCAGGTCGAGAACAGGTGGGGTTCCAGACAGAGTTTAAATGTGTGCACCATAGAATTAGGAATGAACGGGACATGTGTCTGAGTCATTGGGACCGGTGACGCTTCACAGAAAAAGCTCAAATGCTTGAAGAAGTATAAGAGAAACACCGGATCAACCTCCAGTAATGCAACATA
>NC_079392.1:27753503-27791003 GCF_029220125.1 Pseudoliparis swirei | reverse complement strand
ATGATCAGTATTGATCCATCAGTATGATCAGTATTGAGTATTGATCGGTCAGTATGATCAGTATTGAGTATTGATCGGTCAGTATGATTAGTATTGATCCGTCAGTATGATCAGTATTGAGTATTGATCGGTCAGTATGATCAGTATTGATCCGTCAGTATGATCAGTATTGAGTATTGATCCGTCAGTAGAACTGGTCCTGATGTAAGAACATTCCCGCGAGGTTGTCTGTTCTTCACCATTAAAGTGTTCATGAAACGAACGCCGTGTGTCTGGATCCGTTTCTGGGATCGACCCTGGAGTGACACGCCTCTGTTAAAGGGCCAGTGTGCAGGATCTGGCTCCATCTAGTGGTGAAGCTGCAGAGGGCGGCCACCTGAATCTTCTCCCGAGGGCCGAAGCCTTCAGGAGCGGTTTGTCCCCTCCGGTCCCCTGTAGATGATCCGTGAAGTAGGACTGCTTCGTTTGGAGAACAAAAACATGCTTATTAACACATTTAGATCCCCTAAATACTAAACACTGTCCCTTTAATATGATAGTGATCAGTGGCGGCTGGTGAATTTTGGGGGGGGGGGGGGCGCAGTTTAAATATCACTCAACAATGAGAAGAAAAGAGGTTTTGAGTAGAATATTGTAAAAAACAAAGCTTTATTTAAAGAACACATCGTGCTCAACACTGTCCAATAACAACTATCAACACACTGTGACTTTGGGCATGAGAGGTTCAGAGCAGCTTTAAGGAACATTGGGTTGGGTTTCAGAGGTTTACAGAATAAAAGAGTTTCACCCTCACATGAAAGAGGTTCAGAATAGAGTCAGAGAGATCACATGTTACATTGGGTGACAGAGCAGACCCACTACTGTAAAGACAAGTAGCTCCTCTCTTTAAAGTGGTCACTTTACTCTCTGGTTAAAGTCAATCATGTCTGTAACCAGCCTGTTTCATTATTCTTGAGGGAATGTGTCTGTTTTTCAGAACTTCTTCGTTGTGTTTCGATGCAGTTCGGTCTCCTTCTGCTGACTGTAAACAGGGTTAGCTTCAGGCTGTTAGCGAGTTAGCTCCATGCTCTGAGCTAGATAACTGCGTTAACATTCGTGCTTTACACTTGTCTGCAGCTCTTTAGATCCCTCACCCCGTTGTAGTCCAGAGAGTTTCAGTCCCTTTGGAACAACAAACAGGGGAAACTAAACAGCGCATTACTCACTGAGCCTCCAGCTGACAGCTCCGTTAGCAACCTGCTCCCGTAGCTCCGTGGAGCTCTCTGGCTGAGGGAACGCCGTCTCTGATCTGCCGAATAGTCCAATCACGTGAAATAATAAAACAATATCATTGGCCAACGAGCGCACATTTTTGCGACCCAAGATTCACGTTTCATCCGCCAATGAGAAGCCGTCCTTGCCGAAACGACTGAAATATTTTCTCGATGCCGCACACACACGTTAGATCGCCTCCAAAAAGGGGAGGAGCTTCTCTCCGTGATAATGGCGATATATTATATTTTTTCACATTAACTTAAGTGGTTGTTGACAGGGGCTTACGGTCTCCCACACACATTTAGCGCGTCAACACGGTATATTTACTATTTAAATGATTTGGCATATAATGTTTTTTGACAGGATTTTTTTTTTTTTTCTTCTTCTTTTTTTTTTGCATCTACAAATTTTAAGAGGGGCGGCGCCCTAGCGCCCCCTATGGACGCACCGCCACTGATAGTGATCATTGCAGCTGCATCTGTCACACGTCTTTAGTGAAAATGACTTCAAGCATAATGTGAAAGTTAATCGTTTAGTTCACCTTTATTTACTTTGCATAATAGTCGCTTTACATAAGTTTCACATTATCTGCACATTCTTTATGTACCTGAGATATTTGGCCAAATAAAAAATTTCATGTGACTCTTTTATTTATATATATATAAATATATATGTATGTATATACACATTTTTATATATATATAAATGTGTATATAAATACATATTTATATATATAAAAATATATGTATATACACATTTATTTATATATATATATAAATATGTAGATATATACACATTTTTATGTATATATATATATATACACAGGCATTGCACATTTTTGGCAATTGCACTGACAGATGTTCTCTCTCAGAAACACTTTAAAAAGCAGACGAGCCTCAACACACAGTATTCATGTAATTCAGTATTATACTATAACAGTATTATAGTATTATAGTATTCATGTACTATAGTATATACTATAACAGTATTATAGTACTATAGTATATACTATAACAGTATTATAGTACTATAGTATATACTATAACAGTATTCATGTACTCAGCACACAAACACTTCAAAAACAAGGAAACAGATCTAATAAGAGCTCGTCAGTGTTTGTGTTCGCAGTAATAATTAAAAAAGGCTTTACCTCCGTCTGCTACCATGAGCACCATGACCCCCGACCCCCCCCGCGGGGAGGAGAGGGCCGAATACTGCTACTCCGCCAGGAACCGCAAACTACGTCAATAAATACCCCGCATGGCCTCCGCCTGTGGGTAAGTGCACTTTCACAGTTTCAGAAACACAACAAAAACAATAACTCAAGCTCTTTGGGAGACCAAAGGTCGCGTGGGCGACAGGAAGTGGAGTCTGGTGGCGCAGCGTTTCCTCCCTTTGTTTCCTCGGGGCTCGTCTCCTCGTCTCCTCACAGCATCCCGAAGCCTTTGGCGTACGTGATGGCCTTCAGCAGCCGCTCCCTCAGTTTGTCCTTGCAGGAGTATTCAGGCAGCAGCAGCGCGTTGAAGCAGGTGTGAGAGGTGGGCAGCCTGAGGAGGAAGAGGAGGAGGAGCTTCAGGAACACAGGTCTAAAGGTCTGCTACCCTCCAGGTAGAGGACTAGAAGTAGAGGACTAGAAGTAGAAGACTAGAAGTAGAGGACTAGCAGTAGAAGACTAGAAGTAGAGGACTAGAAGTAGAGGACTAGAAGTAGAAGACTAGAAGTAGAGGACTAGAAGTAGAAGACTAGAAGTAAAGGACTAGAAGTAGAAGACTAGAAGTAGAGGACTAGAAGTAGAAGACTAGAAGTAGAGGACTAGATGTAGAGGACTAGAAGTAGAGGACTAGCAGTAGAAGACTAGAAGTAGAGGACTAGAAGTAGAAGACTAGAAGTAGAGGACTAGAAGTAGAAGACTAGAAGTAGAGGACTAGCAGTAGAGGACTAGAAGTAGAGGACTAGATGTAGAAGACTCGAAGTAGAGGACTAGAAGTAGAGGACTAGAAGTAGAGGACTAGAAGTAGAAGACTAGAAGTAGAGGACTAGAAGTAGAGGACTAGAAGTAGAAGACTAGAAGTAGAAGACTAGAAGTAGAAGACTAGAAGTAAAGGACTAGAAGTAGAAGACTAGAAGTAGAAGACTAGAAGTAGAAGACTAGAAGTAGAGGACTAGAAGTAGAAGACTAGAAGTAGAAGACTAGAAGTAGAGGACTAGAACAACATTTATTATGACATTAATAATACTGACTGTACTACTACCCCTGGTGGTCAGGAGAGAGAATGCAGCTCTAACACATGACCAGTGTGTTAGTGCCGTGTCCCATGGAGAAGGGGAGGTCAGGGGTCAGGGGTCAGGGGTCAGCTGCATGGAGCGTACCTGTCGGTGTCGGAGCCGTTCTTGGCGATGATCATCTTGAGCTTCCCGAGGCCGCCCACCGGCGCCCGGTCGGTGCCGGTGGTGAACTGGAGGAACAAACGCTTCTTCTCCTCCCCGAACGAGTGGATCGTCTCCCAGAAGTCTCTGAGCGGGAACACAGGACGAGGACGAGTAGAACCACGAGTAGAACCACGAGTAGAACCACAAGTTGAACCACGAGTAGAACCACGAGTAGAACCACAAGTTGAACCACGAGTGAACCACGAGTAGAACCACGAGTGAACCACGAGTGAACCACGAGTAGACCATGTGAGGACCAGGTGAGGACCAGGTGAGGACCAGGTGAGGACCACGCACCTGATGGTCTGACTGTCTTTGCTGTAGCCGCCGTCGTACTCTGTCGTCTTCTCCAGAGCCTCGAAGTCGAGCTTCTGAGGAGATCAAACATCTAGGATTATATATACATATACATATATATGTATATATATTATCATATATATATATATATTATCATATATATGATATATATATAATTGATATATATATATATATAATATGTGATAATATATATATATGTAATATATGCACATAGTAAAGAAGGGTGTCCATGTTCTGCGCCTCCTCACCCGGCTCCCACAGATCAGCAGCTCCACCTCCTCGGGGCGGAACAGGTACTGGAGGGGCGACTCCTTGGTGACCATGAGGAAGCCCTTCTTGAAGGCCCTGAACTGCGTCTCCACGCTGCTGTTCAGCATGTAGTCGGCATACGTCACCACGAACTCCTGAGCCGCACGGCGGGGAGGACCACCGGAGGAGCTTGTAAACATGACTCAGCATATAATCACAAACACTGATGTGTCGTCAGGAGAAGGACCTCCGGCCTCGCGGGGCCTCACCTGCCGGTTGCCCTCGGTGACGGGGATCTGGTCCCCCTGGTCCTTGAGGTCGTGCAGGATGGGGTTCCCGAACAGGTCCTTGTGGGAGATCTGGTAGGTGAGCATCATGTCCTCCTCCACGTTGCCCTCGTGCTCCAGAAGCTTCTGCAGACTCCGGTAGAGACTCTGAAGGAGGAGAGAGGTACTAAATACACAGAGTACACGAAACACACAGAGGACACGCTACACACAGAGTACACGCTACACACAGAGGACACGAAACACACAGAGGACACGCTACACACAGAGTACACGAAACACACAGAGGACACGCTACACACAGAGTACACGAAACACACAGAGGACACGAAACACACAGAGGACACGAAACACACAGAGGACACGAAACACACAGAGGACACGCTACACACAGAGTACACGAAACACACAGAGGACACGAAACACACAGAGGACACGCTACACACAGAGTACACGCTACACACAGAGTACACGAAACACACAGAGGACACGAAACACACAGAGGACACGCTACACACAGAGTACACGAAACACACAGAGGACACGCTACACACAGAGTACACGAAACACACAGAGGACACGAAACACACAGAGGACACGAAACACACAGAGGACACGCTACACACAGAGTACACGAAACACACAGAGGACACGAAACACACAGAGGACACGCTACACACAGAGTACACGAAACACACAGAGGACACGCTACACACAGAGTACACGCTACACACAGAGTACACGAAACACACAGAGGACACGAAACACACAGAGGACACGCTACACACAGAGTACACGAAACACACAGAGGACACGCTACACACAGAGTACACGAAACACACAGAGGACACGAAACACACAGAGGACACGCTACACACAGAGTACACGAAACACACAGAGTACACGCTACACACAGAGGACACGCTACACACAGAGTACACGAAACACACAGAGGACACGCTACACACAGAGTACACGAAACACACAGAGGACACGCTACACACAGAGGACACGAAACACACAGAGGACACGCTACACACAGAGGACACGCTACACACAGAGGACACGCTACACACAGAGGACACGAAACACACAGAGGACACGCTACACACAGAGGACACGCTACACACAGAGGACACGCTACACACAGAGGACACGCTACACACAGAGTACACGAAACACACAGAGGACACGCTACACACAGAGTACACGCTACACACAGAGGACACGCTACACACAGAGTACACGAAACACACAGAGGACACGAAACACACAGAGGACACGCTACACACAGAGGACACGCTACACACAGAGTACACGAAACACACAGAGTACACGCTACACACAGAGGACACGAAACACACAGAGTACACGCTACACACAGAGGACACGCTACACACAGAGTACACGAAACACACAGAGTACACGAAACACACAGAGGACACGCTACACACAGAGGACACGCTACACACAGAGTACACGCTACACACAGAGTACACGAAACACACAGAGGACACGCTACACACAGAGTACACGCTACACACAGAGGACACGCTACACACAGAGGACACGAAACACACAGAGGACACGCTACACACAGAGGACACGCTACACACAGAGTACACGCTACACACAGAGTACACGCTACACACAGAGTACACGCTACACACAGAGTACACGAAACACACAGAGGACACGAAACACACAGAGGACACGCTACACACAGAGTACACGAAACACACAGAGTACACGCTACACACAGAGTACACGAAACACACAGGACACGAAACACACAGAGGACACGCTACACACAGAGTACACGAAACACACAGAGTACACGCTACACACAGAGTACACGAAACACACAGAGGACACGCTACACACAGAGGACATGCTACACACAGAGGACACGCTACACACAGAGGACACGCTACACACAGAGTACACGAAACACACATAGTACACGAAACACACAGAGGACACGCTACACACAGAGTACACGAAACACACAGAGGACACGCTACACACAGAGGACACGCTACACACAGAGTACACGCTACACACAGAGTACACGAAACACACAGAGGACACGCTACACACAGAGGACACGCTACACACAGAGGACACGCTACACACAGAGGACACGCTACACACAGAGTACACACAGAGGACACACACAGAGTACACGCTACACACAGAGTACACGCTACACACAGAGTACACGCTACACAGAGGACACGCTACACACAGAGGGTACGCTACACACAGAGGACACGCTACACACAGAGGACACGCTACACACAGAGGACACGAAACACACAGAGGACACGCTACACACAGAGGACACGCTACACACAGAGGACACGCTACACACAGAGTACACGAAACACACAGAGTACACGCTACACACAGAGTACACGCTACACACAGAGTACACGCTACACACAGAGTACACGCACACAGAGTACACGAAACACACAGAGGACACGCTACACACAGAGGACACGCTACACACAGAGGACACGCTACACACAGAGTACACGAAACACACAGAGTACACGAAACACACAGAGTACACGAAGCACACAGAGTACACGCTACACACAGAGTACACAAAACACACAGAGGACACGCTACACACAGAGTACACGAAACACACAGAGGACACGAAACACACAGAGTACACGCTACACACAGAGTACACGCTACACACAGAGTACACGCTACACACAGAGTACACGCTACACACAGAGGACACGCTACACAGAGTACACGCTACACACAGAGTACACGCTACACACAGAGGACACACAGGTACACACACAGAGGACACGCTACACACAGAGTACACGAAACACACAGAGGACACGCTACACACAGAGGACACGCTACACACAGAGTACACGCTACACACAGAGTACACGAAACACACAGAGGACACGCTACACACAGAGGACACGCTACACACAGAGTACACGCTACACACAGAGGACACGCTACACACAGAGTACACGAAACACACAGAGTACACGAAACACACAGAGGACACGCTACACAGAGTACACGCTACACACAGAGGACACGCTACACACAGAGGACACGCTACACACAGAGTACACGCTACACAGAGTACACGCTACACACAGAGGACACGCTACACACAGAGGACACGCTACACACAGAGTACACGAAACACACAGAGGACACGCTACACACAGAGGACACGCTACACACAGAGTACACGCTACACACAGAGGACACGCTACACAGAGTACACGCTACACACAGAGTACACGCTACACACAGAGGACACGCTACACACAGAGTACACGCTACACACAGAGTACACGCTACACACAGAGTACACGCTACACAGAGGACACACAGAGTACACGCTACACACAGAGTACACACAGAGACACACACAGAGTACACGCTACACACAGAGTACACGCTACACAGAGGACACGCTACACAGAGTACACGCTACACACAGAGTACACGCTACACACAGAGGACACGCTACACACAGAGTACACGCTACACACAGAGGACACGCTACACACAGAGTACACGCTACACACAGAGTACACGCTACACACAGAGTACACGCTACACACAGAGGACACGCTACACAGAGTACACGCTACACACAGAGGACACGCTACACAGACGCTACACACAGAGGACACGCTACACACAGAGTACACGCTACACACAGAGGACACGCTACACACAGAGTACACGCTACACACAGAGGACACGCTACACACAGAGTACACGAAACACACAGAGTACACGCTACACACAGAGTACACGCTACACAGAGGATACGCTACACACAGAGGACACGCTACACACAGAGTACACGCTACACACAGAGTACACGAAACACACAGAGGACACGCTACACACAGAGTACACGCTACACACAGAGGACACGCTACACACAGAGTACACGCTACACACAGAGGACACGCTACACAGAGTACACGCTACACACAGAGGACACGCTACACACAGAGTACACGCTACACACAGAGTACACGCTACACACAGAGGACACGCTACACACAGAGGACACGCTACACACAGAGTACACAAAACACACAGAGTACACGAAACACACAGAGGACACGCTACACACAGAGGACACGCTACACACAGAGGACACGCTACACACAGAGTACACGCTACACACAGAGGACACGCTACACACAGAGTACACGCTACACACAGAGGACACGCTACACACAGAGTACACGCTACACACAGAGGACACGCTACACACAGAGTACACGCTACACACAGAGTACACGAAACACACAGAGTACACGCTACACACAGAGTACACGCTACACACAGAGTACACGAAACACACAGAGGACACGCTACACACAGAGTACACGCTACACACAGAGGACACGCTACACACAGAGTACACGCTACACACAGAGGACACGCTACACACAGAGGACACGCTACACACAGAGGACACGCTACACAGAGTACACGCTACACACAGAGGACACGCTACACACAGAGTACACGCTACACACAGAGGACACGCTACACACAGAGTACACGCTACACACAGAGGACACGCTACACACAGAGTACACGCTACACACAGAGGACACGCTACACACAGAGTACACGCTACACACAGAGGACACGCTACACACAGAGTACACGAAACACACAGAGTACACGCTACACACAGAGTACACGCTACACAGAGGACACGCTACACACAGAGGATACGCTACACACAGAGGACACGCTACACACAGAGTACACGCTACACACAGAGTACACGCTACACACAGAGGACACGCTACACACAGAGTACACGCTACACACAGAGTACACGAAACACACAGAGGACACGCTACACACAGAGTACACGCTACACACAGAGGACACGCTACACACAGAGGACACGCTACACACAGAGGACACGCTACACACAGAGGACACGCTACACACAGAGTACACGCTACACACAGAGGACACGCTACACACAGAGTACACGAAACACACAGAGGACACGCTACACACAGAGGACACGCTACACACAGAGTACACGCTACACACAGAGTACACGCTACACACAGAGTACACGCTACACACAGAGGACACGCTACACACAGAGGATACGCTACACACAGAGGACACGCTACACACAGAGTACACGCTACACACAGAGTACACGCTACACACAGAGTACACGCTACACACAGAGTACACGCTACACACAGAGGACACGCTACACACAGAGGATACGCTACACACAGAGGACACGCTACACACAGAGTACACTACACACAGAGGATACGCTACACACAGAGGACACGCTACACACAGAGTACACGCTACACACAGAGTACACGCTACACACAGAGGACACGCTACACACAGAGTACACGCTACACACAGAGTACACGCTACACACAGAGTACACGCTACACACAGAGGACACGCTACACAGAGTACACGCTACACACAGAGTACACGCTACACACAGAGGACACGCTACACACAGAGTACACGCTACACACAGAGTACACGCTACACAGAGTACACGCTACACACAGAGTACACGCTACACACAGAGGACACGCTACACACAGAGTACACGCTACACACAGAGTACACGCTACACAGAGGACACGCTACACAGAGTACACGCTACACACAGAGTACACGCTACACACAGAGTACACGCTACACACAGAGGACACGCTACACACAGAGTACACGCTACACACAGAGTACACGCTACACACAGAGGACCGCTACACACAGAGCACGCTACACACAGAGGACACGCTACACACAGAGCACACAGAGGACACGCTACACACAGAGTACACGCTACACAGAGTACACGCTACACACAGAGTACACGAAACACACAGAGGACACGCTACACACAGAGGACACGCTACACACAGAGGACACGCTACACACAGAGGACACGCTACACACAGAGGACACGCTACACACAGTACACAGACTACACAGAGGACACGCTACACACAGAGGACACGCTACACACAGAGGACACGCTACACACAGAGGACACGCTACACACAGAGGACACGCTACACACAGAGCTGTGGAGAAGGTTACTGTACTGGGTGCGAGTGCGACAGGTCCAGGAAGTTGCCCTTCTTGCCCATGAGCTTCCTGTAGACCACCATGGGGAAGTGGACGTCCAGGATGCAGTTGTTGTAGATGGCGAGCCCCAGGACCAGTCCCACCAGCGTGTACTGGGCCTCGTTCTCCAGGGAGGACGAGTTGAACCAGAACAGCTGGGTGTCGTCGTCGTAGCTGAACATGCCTGTTCAGGAAGAGACGTTCAGCCTGAAGAAGCCACAAGCACCAAGGAGAACAGAAGACGCAAAGACTCGGAGCTTCTTCTGAACATCAGAAGGTTTGAGTTGAACACATAAATACAGAAGTTGATGATTATCCTGGAATCTGGCTCAACTAAAGGCAGCAAAGTATTTCCTGGTTCCCGCCTCACCGATGTCGGGGTTGAAGATCTCCTCCAGGACCAACTGAAAGAACTCCTTTGAGACTCCGCCCTCGTCGACGCCCTGCTCCCCCTCGAACTCCACGAACAGCTGCTTCTTCAGGTCGGACGGGTTCTCCATGGAGATCATCTCCAGCTGCAACACAAGGGCCCTGAACTCAGCCTCAACAAGCCACGCCCACGAGGAGCGCCGGCTAACCTCCAGGCAGCGAGCAGGCTGCTTTACTGCCGGGATCCACCCCAAACAAAAGGATTTCTTGGTGATTTAGTTTCAATAAAAGGATCAAAAGGATGCAGAAATAACTACGATGAGGCCGAATTGTAAAGATTCTGAATTCATGATGACGGGCAACTTTTAAAAGTTCTCTGAACGGAGTTTGGATCGATTGGTGCTAAGCTACGCTAACGTTGTAGCTGCTCCATCAACGCCTCAAAACAACATCATGTAGGAGTAAATAAACCAGAGACACTGGTTTAACCAGAGACTAACACCAGAGACACTGGTTTAACCAGAGACTAACACCACAGACACTGGTTTAACCAGAGACTAACACCAGAGACACTGGTTTAACCAGAGACTAACACCAGAGACACTGGTTTAACCAGAGACTAACACCAGAGACACTGGTTTAACCAGAGACTAACACCAGAGACACTGGTTTAACCAGAGACTAACACCACAGACACTGGTTTAACCAGAGACTAACACCACAGACACTGGTTTAACCAGAGACTAACACCAGAGACACTGGTTTAACCAGAGACTAACACCAGAGACACTGGTTTAACCAGAGACTAACACCACAGACACTGGTTTAACCAGAGACTAACACCAGAGACACTGGTTTAACCAGAGACTAACACCAGAGACACTGGTTTAACCAGAGACTAACACCACAGACACTGGTTTAACCAGAGACTAACACCACAGACACTGGTTTAACCAGAGACTAACACCAGAGACACTGGTTTAACCAGAGACTAACACCACAGACACTGGTTTAACCAGAGACTAACACCAGAGACACTGGTTTAACCAGAGACTAACACCACAGACACTGGTTTAACCAGAGACTAACACCAGAGACACTGGTTTAACCAGAGACTAACACCAGAGACACTGGTTTAACCAGAGACTAACACCAGAGACACTGGTTTAACCAGAGACTAACACCAGAGACACTGGTTTAACCAGAGACTAACACCAGAGACACTGGTTTAACCAGAGACTAACACCACAGACACTGGTTTAACCAGAGACTAACACCAGAGACACTGGTTTAACCAGAGACTAACACCAGAGACACTGGTTTAACCAGAGACTAACACCAGAGACACTGGTTTAACCAGAGACTAACACCACAGACACTGGTTTAACCAGAGACTAACACCAGAGACACTGGTTTAACCAGAGACTAACACCAGAGACACTGGTTTAACCAGAGACTAAAACCAGAGACACTGGTTTAACCAGAGACTAACACCAGAGACACTGGTTTAACCAGAGACTAACACCAGAGACACTGGTTTAACCAGAGACTAACACCACAGACACTGGTTTAACCAGAGACTAACACCACAGACACTGGTTTAACCAGAGACACTGGTTTAACCAGAGACTAACACCACAGACACTGGTTTAACCAGAGACTAACACCAGAGACACTGGTTTAACCAGAGACTAACACCAGAGACACTGGTTTAACCAGAGACTAACACCACAGACACTGGTTTAACCAGAGACTAACACCAGAGACACTGGTTTAACCAGAGACTAACACCACAGACACTGGTTTAACCAGAGACTAACACCAGAGACACTGGTTTAACCAGAGACTAACACCAGAGACACTGGTCTAAGTCTCTGGTTCGAACCAGAGACACTGAGGAGCTCTTGCCGTGGGTCTTGATCCCTCGTCACACGCCCTTCAGTGACTCACCCTGACGAGGGCGTCGTCGATGATGTGGTCCCGGCGGACCTTGAGCTTGAGGTAGGGGTTTGGCTGCTGGCCCTGCACCATGCTGTAGAGGGCCGTGAGGCGCCGCTCGCTGTACATCCGGATCCGGTTGTCGTAGTACAGGCCTTGGTTCTTGGTGATGACGCTGAGGATGAAGGGGCAGCTCTGGAAGGAGAACTTGGTTTCGGCGTTGACCTTGAAGAAGGTGAAGTCCTTGTCCATCTCCACCACCTCGTTCAGCGACTCGTTCACAAAGTCCTCGTAGGGGATGAGGGGCCTGATGCTGTCCACGGGGCGGACCCCCAGCTCCAGCTCCAGCGGATCGGCCGGCGGACCTTTCTTGTAGAGCCGCTCCTCGCCCAGCAGCTCGTGCAGGGTGAGCTCGTCGGACTCGGGGTCCTCCTCCTCCTCCTCGTTGTGCTCCACGTCCACGTCGCCGCCCAGGATGCTGGCGTAGAAGGCGACCTTCAGGCACTGCGCGGCGGCCACCACGGTCCGGTCGTCGTTCACCAGAGTCTCGCCGTCGTATTCGTTGCTGACGACCGTGAAGGTGATGAGCTGCTGGAAGGTCTCCGTCATGCGGCGGACGTGGCCCAGGCCGTACCCGGACCACAGCTTGGACAGCCGGGCCAGCGCCGCCACCGGCAGCTTGCTCATGGCTTTGCAGAACTGCGGCAGAGCGACTTCCAGGTACTCGGGGCTGTGGAGGTTACTGTTCTCCAGCACGATGACGAAGATGTTCAGGTAGTCCGGGTTCGTCTCGTACACGTCCAGGTACTCCAGGTCCAGCTCCATGTTGGGCGTGAGGTAAATGAGTGCGTTCACCAGAGCGGCCTCCACCTGGTCCAGGCTCAGAAGGCGGTCGTAGACCCTCCTCACGGCGGCGATGTCCACCGTCACCTCGCAGGGGTCCATCATTTCATCGAGACCCTCGTCGAGCGCGGCGGAGGAAGCGGCCATCGACTCCGAGCCCTCTTTCTCCCGCTCGCCCCCCGCCGGTTCCGAAGAGTCCAGTTTGTCGGCGGCGGCGGGTTCGTCCTTCCTGAAGCTCTTTATCAAGGCGTCCGAGTTGGAGAAGATCCTGCCGACGATGCGGATGAGCGCGGAGTAGTCGCCCCGCTCCTCGCAGAAGCTCAGGATGGTCGTGACCGTGTCCTCCGTGAGGTGACTGACATCTGGACCGGGACAACAGGAGCAAACAGGGAAGTCAGCGCACAGTGAAACGGTGGAAGCCGGCGTGCGTGAGCGGCGGCGTTACCTGAGAAGTCCTCCTTGGCGGGACAGAGGTCCGCCTCGCTCATCGCACCGTCCAGAAGGTCCTTCTTGGAGGGGTGAGGGTTACAGAGTTTGGCGTTAATCTTAAAGAGCTCGAGCGCCTTGGCCGCCGCGGCATTGTTATCCAAAGGTCGGAAGTCACGACACGATGCGCAAAGCTCATTCGTGCAGTCGCCATTTCCACAGCCGTCGGTTAACTGCCGAAAGTAGCGCTCAATGAGATGCTTGGCAGTCGCTCTGTTCCTGCAGCGCAAGACATTCAAACAGGAAGTCAGAACTCATCGTGCTGGACTAACGGGCCACAACGACCTTTGACCCGTGTTCCTGCTCCGCCCCATGACAGAAACCGAAGGTGCAGACACGTTAGCTCAACCATGTGGGTTAGTTGCTAGCTTAACTCGTCGGGTGCAGGTTAAGTACAGCGACTCACATTCGGCTGGATTCAGGAAGACTCCTGCAGACCCGATGGACTCTGAAAGAAAAGTCATCGTGATTCATTTATATTCAGACAACCTTTAGTCCACTGTTCATGATCTGCGTTACCTGGTGCACGACTCCTGGACCACGACGAATAATCAACGGATATATTTATTATTATTTAGAATCTGCATGAACTAATGTCTCCAAATTAAGAACGGTCATATTTACACTGATTCCTGACTGCAGTTCACTTAACGGCCACCAGGGTCATTAATAACAAGCTTTTCTGAAGGTTACAGACTGGAAGAAGTGGACGTAGTAACGTCGCCCTTTCATTTGTGGACGTTAAGAAGCCGCCATCTTGGTTTCATTTGCAACCAGTGAACAGGAAGTGACCCGATCTAGACTGAGGAGGACGGAGAGACTCCGTATACGTCTCTAGTGTTGACCTGTCAATCACAACCAGAGAAGCCCCCTGGTGGTCAGGAGAGAGAATGCAGCTTTAACACGTGAAGCATAGACTTCTATACAACCAGAGGAGCCCCCTGGTGGTCAGGAGAGAGAATGCAGCTTTAACACAAAGCATAGACTTCTATACAACCAGAGGAGTCGCCCCCTGGTGGTCACGAGAGAGAATGCAGCGTTAACACATGAAGCAGAGACTTCTATACAACCAGAGGAGCCCCCTGGTGGTCAGGAGAGAGAATGCAGCTTTACACATGAAGCAGAGACTTCTATACAACCAGAGTCGCCGCCCCCTGGTGGTCAGGAGAGAGAATGCATTTCTTATTCCTTGTTTTGTTACATTAGTTATGAACCACATTGACTCGCTGTCACACTGTTTCTGTTTCACATTAAACGAATAAAAAATAAGGCCGTGAACGCACCTCCGCACCGCTCTCTCCAATTGACTGACCTGAGATTTGTTCCGGGGTATAGGGGTCCTGTCTGTCTGTCTTTCTGTCTCTCTCTCTCTGTCTCTTTCTGTCTCTCTCTCTCTCCCTCTCTCTCGCTCTCTCTCTCTCTCTCTCTCTGGCAGTCTGTCTGTCAGTGACGAAGCAGAAATGGTCTCCGGTTCGCCGCGCCGCGTTCAGGGTCTCTCGAGTCCACGTGGGTCCGGTCCAGCAGCCCAGTTCACCGACACGAGGTCCGGACGAGGCTCGCAAGGAACCGACGGGCGGAAGTGCGCGCGAGCTGCTACTGTGTGTCTTTAAGTCACTCAAACATCCTCTGCTACCATCTTGTAAACAAGAGCGACACGTATCCCGGCATGCAGCGCGAGACTGTCAGACCCCCCCCCCCCCGCTCCTCGGAAACCCGAGATGAACAATATAATATTACAATAATTAAATAACCCTTAACTCACAATAGAATCCTGATTTACATTTAGCTCGAAATAATAAAAATCATTGTCATAATAACAATAGTTATTATTATTAGGATAATTATTATAACAACTATCCTTAGTGTATAATAAAATATATATAATTAAACATAATCAAAAAACTATATAATATGATAATATAGCCATCGTCATAATATTAAGTTATTATTATTGTTACTAGTATTATTGTATTATATAATATATACAATAATAAAATAAAATAGTAAAAACAGTCATAGTAATACGTTATTATTAGTATTTTCATTATTACTAGTATTATTGTATAGTAATAATAATAATAATATATAAAATGTTATATATTATTATTATTACTATTTATATATAATATAATAATTCTGAAATATAAGGAAAGGTTATACCGCGGTTGAAAGGAAAGTGACCTGGGCTGAGCTTTGGAAAGCCGAGCCTCACCGCATCAAATTCCTCATCCAGGCAGTGTATGACGAGCTTCCAAGCCCGTCAAATCTGCACATATGGGGCATAGCAGAGACACCAGCATGCCCACTGTGTTCCAAGCGAGGAACCCTGGAACACATCCTCAGCTGCTGTACAAGGGCACTTGGAGATGGTCGGTACAGGTGGAGGCATGACCAAGTCCTCAAGACCATTGCTGAAGCTATCAGCGCAGGACTGGCGTGGGCAAAGCAGTTCCGACCCTCCAAGAAAACCATCGCCTTTGTCAGAGCTGGGGACGAGCCAACTGCTGCCAGAAGAACATCATCTGCAGGCATCCTGACGTCTGCAAGAGACGGGCAGTTGTTGGTGGACCTTGAACATCAGCTGAAATTCCCCAGCCATATTGCAGTCACCTCCCTGCGACCAGACATTGTCCTTGTGTCTGAGTCCACCAAGCAAGCAGTGCTGCTGGAGCCGACAGTCCCGTGGGAAGATCGTTTGGAAGAAGCCTTTGAGAGGAAGCTCTCCAAGGACGCAGGACTGGTCAGGGGCTGGAGAGCAAGCTGTCTCCCTGTGGAGGTTGGATGCAGAGGACGTGCAGCCCGTTCCTTGGCCAGAGCCTTCAGTAGTTTAGGCATCGAGGGTGAGAGAAAGAGGAGAGCCATCCGCAGGACCACCGATGCGGCAGAGAGAGCCTCAAGATGGCTGTGGCTCAAAAGAGGGGAGCCATGGAGTCATGGTGGCCATCTGGACACAAGCTGGGCTCTGATCAGCCCCGGCTGGGTCACCTGGAGGAGGCGTATGATGTTGGAAGACCCGAAACGTCCAATGATTCCAGGAACATCACTGAAGATGTGTCCAGATTAGGCATCAGTAGATGTATGTACACAGTGAATATATCATGTTGACTCCTCTGGTTGTATAGAAGTCTATGCTTCATGAGTTAAAGCTGCATTCTCTCTCCTGACCACCAGGGGGCGACTCCTGGTTGTATAGAAGTCTATGCTTCATGAGTTAAAGCTGCATTCTCTCTCCTGACCACCAGGGGGCTCCTCTGGTTGTATAGAAGTCTATGCTTCATGTGTTAAAGCTACATTCTCCCTCCTGACCACCAGGGGGCTCCTCTGGTTGTATAGAAGCCTATGCTTCATGTGTTAAAGCTGCATTCTCTCTCCTGACCACCAGGGGGCTCCTCTGGTTGTATAGAAGCCTATGCTTCATGCATTTAGGAGGTGGAGAACAAAAGAAGATGCATATTGAGTAGTTCATAAGATGGACACCATAATATAATAAATAGTAATAATTGTTGATGTGTAATAAGATTATTGTTATAAGATCTTTATCTTCATACGTTTAAATGTAGCAGAAGATAAACACGTTAAATAATCATCTCCTTGACGCTCGACACGGTTTCAGGACGTGATGCGTAACGTTAGTCGAGTTTCAGAGAACGACAGAAAGTCAACTTAGTTTGAGGACTGAGGCGTTTATAAAGAGGACGTTTACTTTACAGGCAGCAGAGCATAAATACTTCATCATCTTCTTCTTCATCACAGTTATTTTGATCGCTGGCTTCCTGGAAGATCAGAGGTGAAACTCATCATCATCATCAGTTTTTTCTTCACTTCATGAACAGATTAAAACCTTAAAAAATCCAATCGAGCTACGATGCGTTCGAGGCCGTGTGGAATTTGTGAATGTGTGAGTTGGAGCTTGGTTCCAGCCTGAAGCTCGACGGGTAAAACATGAACATGTCCGTCCACACAGGCGGAGAGGTCCTCTTGTTGAAGGGGCTGCCGCTTCCATCGCCACGGTTACCGGGCGGTTCACAACGAAGCTTTCAAAGGGAAAATTTTAAATCTTAAAGCGGCATCTTGTACATTTTTGGTAGTATTTTCAGTTTTGGTTTCCAGCTGAACTCCAGAAAGAAAAAGGAGCTTCAAGTAAAATCACGTTTATGAAACGGAAACGTTTGACTGTTTGGGAAATGAGGCAGGAGGAGCTTAGCTTAGCTTAGCTTAGTTTAGCATTAAGCCAACACACCTCTTCTCTCTCGAGTCGGGAACTTCAGGAACAGATTGAAGGAGCAGTGTGTTGTATTTAGTGACCTCTAGTGGCGAAGCTGCAGATTTAAAACTCTTCTTTACAGCTAACGTAACAATGTGAAAGTCTCTTTAGCACTAAATGCTGCACACTGGCACTTTAAATAAACAAAACCTAAAATTAACATTAGCTTTAGAAAGAGCTAGCCAACAGCTAGCTGTTAGCTAGCTAGCGTTCATCTTAGACTTGTTGGATTAATAAAGCAAATTAAAGGATTTCCCAAAATGTCAAACTTTTCTATTAATGTGAAACTGGCTGTCAGATCCCCCCCCTCACACACACACACACACACACACACACACACACACACACACACACACACACACACAGACACACACACAAACAGACAGAGACACACACATAGATATACACACAGACACACACACACAGACAGACACACACACACACACACACACACACACACACACACACACACACACACACACACACACAAACAGACAGAGACACACACAGAGATATACACACAGACACACACACACAGACAGACACACACAGACACACTCACACACAGACAGACACACTCTCACACACACACAGAGATATACACACAGACACACTCACACACACACACACACACAGAGACACACACACACACACAGAGAGACACACACACACACACACACACAGAGACACACACACATACACTCACACACAGACAGACACACTCACACACACACACACACACAGAGACACACACACACACACAGACACACACACACACACACACACACTCACACACACACACAGAGACACACACACACACAGAGACACACACACACACACACACACACACACACACAGAGACACACACACACACACACAGAGACACACACACACACAGAGACACACACACACACAGAGACACACACACACACACAGAGACACACACACACACACACACACACACACACACACACACACACACACAGAGACACACACACACACACACACAGAGACACACACACACACACACACACAGAGACACAGCATCGTTACAGCTTTGCTCTGGAATGTGTCTGTTATGAGACTCGATCAAACTGAACGTTGTGGAACGTCTGATCGAGTCTCAGGAATGAAACACCCAGGAATGAAACATCCAGGAATGAAATATCCAGGAATGAAATATCCAGGAATGAAACATCCAGGAATGAAACACCCAGGAATGAAACACCCAGGAATGAAACACACAGGAATGAAACACACAGGAATGAAACACCCAGGAATGAAACATACAGGAATGAAACATCCAGGAATGAAACACCCAGGAATGAAACATCCAGGAATGAAACACCCAGGAATGAAACATCCAGGAATGAAACATCCAGGAATGAAACATCCAGGAATGAAACACCCAGGAATGAAACATCCAGGAATGAAACACCCAGGAATGAAACATCCAGGAATGAAACACCCAGGAATGAAACATCCAGGAATGAAACACCCAGGAATTAAACACCCAGGAATGAAACATACAGGAATGAAACATCCAGGAATGAAACACCCAGGAATGAAACATCCAGGAATGAAACATCCAGGAATGAAACACCCAGGAATGAAACATCCAGGAATGAAACATACAGGAATGAAACATCCAGGAATGAAACATCCAGGAATGAAACATCCAGGAATGAAACACCCAGGAATGAAACACCCAGGATCCCCGGAGGAGTTCCAGTTCTTCAAAGCATCAAAAATATCTTGAGCTTCAAACTTCCAGAATATAAAAAAGTACCGATTTGTCTTTTTATAAAATAATCGTGTTTGAGAAATACAATAAAAATAAGACAACAATAACTTTCTCCATAAAAAACTATTGTGCAAATGGGGAATGTCGAGCGTCACAGGACGGCGTCTGGCTCCGCCCCCGGCGCCGCCCCGTGGGCCGACTTCCTGCTGTATCGGACCCGCTGGGCGTCGCCACCAGGGGGCAGCGTGAGATGCAGGCTGGACGCACTCAGGTCCGACGGCTCTAAAGTCTCTGATGTCTCGGGGGGGCGCCCGCCGCCTTCGGGGGGGCGAGGCCGCAGCTCTGGGCGGAGCTTAGCGGCGTCCTTGGCGAAAGGAAGCGTGTCCTTCTCTGTGGCGTCCACCGCACGCGGACCGGCCCCCTTCCGGTCTCCATCGGGGCCTTCGGGGGACGGCGTGCCACGGGACAGGAAGTGAGGCGCGGGCCGGAACGCCGACCCCGCCGCGACCCCGCCGAGGTTCAGGATGTTCCTGCGGGTCTCAGGCGGGAGTTTATCCAACTGCCTCCCGAGCTGGACGGGGCTGGGGAACAACGAGCCCTGACACGCCCGGTAGAAATATCTGGAGGAGGAGAGGTCAGAGGTCACAATGGAGAGGGAGGAGAGGTCAAGATGGAGAGGGAGGAGAGGTCAGAATGGAGAGGTCAAGAGGGGGAGAGGTCAAAGGTCAAGATGGAGAGATCAGAGGTCACGAAGGAGAGGTCAGAGGTCAAGATGGCGGCCCCAGTACCTGGGCAGCAGCGCGGCCACCGGCGTGAGGACACACAGCAGGTAGTAGAGCGGGTCGTGCAGCAGCCGGGCCACGCTGCCGGACGGGCCGGCGGCGCCGCAGCCCAGAGACACGGCGAGGAACAGGCCCACGCTGCCCGCCACGGACAGCCAGTTCATCCACGTCTGGAGACGCAGCACACGGGGTTATCGGGGTCACGCATCGGGGTCACGCATCAGGGTCACGCATCGGGGTCACGCATCAGGGTCACGCATCAGGGTCACACATCAGGGTCACGCATCGGGGTCACGCATCAGGGTCACACATCAGGGTCACGCATCAGGGTCACACATCAGGGTCACGCATCGGGGTCACGCATCGGGGTCACGCATCAGGGTCACGCATCAGGGTCACACATCAGGGTCACGCATCAGGGTCACACATCAGGGTCACTCATCAGGGTCACGCATCAGGGTCACGCATCAGGGTCACGCATCAGGGTCACGCATCAGGGTCACGCATCAGGGTCACACATCAGGTCACGCATCAGGGTCACGCATCAGGTCACGCATCAGGTCACCATCAGGGTCACGCATCGGGGTCACACATCAGGGTCACTCATCAGGGTCACTCATCAGGGTCACGCATCAGGGTCACGCATCAGGGTCACGCATCAGGGTCACACATCAGGGTCACGCATCAGGGTCACGCATCAGGGTCACGCATCAGGGTCACGCATCAGGGTTACGCATCAGGGTCACGCATCAGGGTCACGCATCAGGGTTACATCAGGTCACACATCAGGGTCACGCATCAGGTCACCATCAGGTCACGCATCAGGTCACGCATCAGGGTCACACATCAGGGTCACGCATCGGGGTCACGCATCAGGGTCACACATCAGGGTTACGCATCAGGGACACACACCAGCGGCACGCATCAGGGCCACGCAACAGGGTCACGCATCAGGGTCACATCAGGGTCACGCATCAGGGTCACACATCAGGGTCACCATCAGGTCACGCATCAGGGTCACGCATCAGGTCACGCATCAGGGTCACATCAGGTCACATCAGGTCACGCATCAGGGTCACGCATCAGGTCACGCATCAGGGTCACGCATCAGGGTCACGCATCAGGTCACGCATCAGGGTCACGCATCAGGTCACGCATCAGGTCACGCATCAGGGTCACGTGGCCACATCAGGTCACGATCAGGGTCACGCATCAGGGTCACGATCAGGGTCACGCATCAGGGTCACGCATCAGGGTCACGCATCAGGGTCACGCATCAGGTCACGCATCAGGGTCACGATCAGGGTCACGCATCAGGGTCACGATCAGGTCACGCATCAGGTCACGCATCAGGTCACGCATCAGGGTCACACATCAGGTCACGCATCAGGGTCACGCATCAGGTCACATCAGGGTCACGCATCAGGGTCACGCATCAGGGTCACGCATCAGGGTCACGCATCAGGGTCACGCATCAGGGTCACGCATCAGGGTCACGCATCAGGGTCACGCATCAGGGTCACGCATCAGGGTCACGCATCAGGGTCACGCATCAGGGTCACGCATCAGGGTCACACATCAGGGTCACGCATCAGGGTCACGCATCAGGGTCACGCATCAGGGTCACGCATCAGGGTCACGCATCAGGGTCACGCATCAGGGTCACGCATCAGGGTCACGCATCAGGGTCACGCATCAGGGTCACGCATCAGGGTCACGCATCAGGGTCACGCATCAGGTCACGCATCAGGTCACACATCAGGGTGCGCATCAGGGTCACGCATCAGGTCACGCATCAGGTCACGCATCAGGGTCACGCATCAGGGTCACGCATCAGGGTCACGCATCAGGGTCATGCATCAGGGTCACGCATCAGGGTCACGCATCAGGGTCACACACAGAAACACAGCAGGATGTTGGAAAGTTAAAGATCCAAAGAGACAAAGATCTAAAGAGTTAAAGATCCAAAGAGACAAAGATCCAAAGAGACAAAGATCCAAAGAGTTAAAGATCCAAAGAGACAAAGATCCAAAGAGTTAAAGATCCAAAGAGACAAAGATCCAAAGACTTAAAGATCCAAAGAGTTAAAGATCCAAAGAGACAAAGATCCAAAGAGACAAAGATTCACAGAGTTAAAGATCCAAAGAGACAAAGATCCAAAGAGACAAAGATTCACAGAGTTAAAGATCCAAAGAGTTAAAGATCCAAAGATCCAAAGAGACAAAGAGTTAAAGATCCAAAGAGACAAAGATTCACAGAGTTAAAGATCCAAAGAGACAAAGATCCAAAGAGACAAAGATCCAAAGAGTTAAAGATCCAAAGAGACAAAGATCCAAAGAGACAACGATCCAAAGAGTTTAAGATCCAAAGAGACAACGATCCAAAGAGTTAAAGATCCAAAGAGACAAAGATCCAAAGAGACAAAGAGGTAAGGGTCCAGGGACCCGGGTCTCGTGGTCTCACCCAGGTCCGGGTCTCGATGCCCAGGTGGACCAGCATGGTGAGTAGAGCCAGCGTGGTGATGGGGGTCCCCCAGGTGAACACGTCCACGTCAGAGTCAGCGTAGGCCTGGGGGGGGAGGAGTCAGGTGAGTCGGGAGGAGTCAGGTGAGTTGGGAGGAGTCAGGTGAGGGGGGAGGAGTCAAGCTTAAAGGACTGAAGTGGACTCACGAAGTAGGGGATGAAGAAGCAGACCAGACTCTGGTAGACGGCGTCCACCATGTTCATCCAGAACATGTAGGGCTTGTACTCCTGAGGACCCCCCAGACCCCATGGTGAGCCAGACCACTAGAGACCCCACAGACCCCATGGTGAGCTAGACCACTAGAGACCCCACAGACCCCATGGTGAGCTAGACCACTAGAGACCCCACAGACCCCACAGTGAGCTTGACCACTAGAGACCCCACAGACCCCATGGTGAGCCAGACCACTAGAGACCCCACAGACCCCATGGTGAGCTAGACCACTAGAGACCCCACAGACCCCACAGTGAGCTAGAGCACTAGAGACCCCACAGACCCCACAGTGAGCTTGACCACTAGAGACCCCACAGACCCCATGGTGAG
Organism: Pseudoliparis swirei; assembly: GCF_029220125.1. NCBI lineage: Eukaryota > Metazoa > Chordata > Actinopteri > Perciformes > Liparidae > Pseudoliparis > Pseudoliparis swirei. The sequence goes on along the minus strand of NC_079392.1, from coordinate 27,766,811 downwards.
CCAGACCACTAGAGACCCCACAGACCCCATGGTGAGCCAGACCACTAGAGACCCCACAGTGAGCTAGACCACTCGAGACCCCCCCAGACCTCCGAGTGCTGGCCGCTCCTGTAGAGCCGGGGCAGCAGCTGCAGCGTCTCGGCCGAGACGTCCTGGTCCAGAGTCCCGGTGACGAGCTGCGGGGCGGCGGAGAAGACCAGGTTGAAGAAGACCAGGTACCACTGGTCTATCATGGCGGCGCCGGAGAACCCGCAGTAGAACTGGTACCAGAAGACCAGCGCCACGAACATCTGAGGCACAAGAGGACCACATGTCTGGAGGACTACATGTCTAGAGGACTACATGTCTGGAGGACTACATGTCTAGAGGACCACATGTCTAGAGGACTACATGTCTAGAGGACTACATGTCTAGAGGACTACATGTCTAGAGGACCACATGTCTAGAGGACTACATGTCTGGAGGACTACATGTCTAGAGGACCACATGTCTAGAGGACTACATGTCTAGAGGACCACATGTCTAGAGGACTACATGTCTAGAGGACTACATGTCTGGAGGACTACATGTCTAGAGGACTACATGTCTGGAGGACTACATGTCTAGAGGACCACATGTCTAGAGGACTACATGTCTAGAGGACCACATGTCTAGAGGACCACATGTCTAGAGGACTACATGTCTAGAGGACCACATGTCTAGAGGACTACATGTCTAGAGGACCACATGTCTAGAGGACCACATGTCTAGAGGACTACATGTCTAGAGGACTACATGTCTGGAGGACTACATGTCTAGAGGACTACATGTCTGGAGGACTACATGTCTAGAGGACTACATGTCTAGAGGACCACATGTCTGGAGGGCTACATGTCTAGAGGACTACATGTCTGGAGGACTACATGTCTGGAGGACTACATGTCTAGAGGACCACATGTCTAGAGGACTACATGTCTAGAGGACCACATGTCTAGAGGACCACATGTCTAGAGGACTACATGTCTAGAGGACCACATGTCTAGAGGACTACATGTCTAGAGGACCACATGTCTAGAGGACCACATGTCTAGAGGACTACATGTCTAGAGGACTACATGTCTGGAGGACTACATGTCTAGAGGACTACATGTCTGGAGGACTACATGTCTAGAGGACTACATGTCTAGAGGACCACATGTCTAGAGGACTACATGTCTAGAGGACTACATGTCTAGAGGACCACATGTCTGGAGGACTACATGTCTAGAGGACTACATGTCTAGAGGACCACATGTCTGGAGGACTACATGTCTAGAGGACTACATGTCTAGAGGACTACATGTCTGGAGGACTACATGTCTAGAGGACTACATGTCTAGAGGACCACATGTCTGGAGGACTACATGTCTAGAGGACCACATGTCTAGAGGACCACATGTCTAGAGGACTACATGTCTAGAGGACCACATGTCTAGAGGACTAGATGTCTAGAGGACTACATGTCTAGAGGACTACATGTCTAGAGGACCACATGTCTAGAGGACTAGATGTCTAGAGGACTACATGTCTAGAGGACTACATGTCTGGAGGACTACATGTCTAGAGGACCACATGTCTAGAGGACTACATGTCTGGAGGACTACATGTCTAGAGGACTACATGTCTAGAGGACTACATGTCTGGAGGACTACATGTCTAGAGGACCACATGTCTAGAGGACTAGATGTCTAGAGGACTACATGTCTAGAGGACTACATGTCTGGAGGACTACATGTCTAGAGGACTACATGTCTAGAGGACCACATGTCTAGAGGACTACATGGCTAGAGGACTACATGTCTAGAGGACCACATGTCTAGAGGACTACATGTCTGGAGGACTACATGTCTAGAGGACTACATGTCTAGAGGACTACATGTCTAGAGGACTACATGTCTAGAGGACCACATGTCTAGAGGACTACATGTCTAGAGGACCACATGTCTAGAGGACCACATGTCTGGAGGACTACATGTCTAGAGGACTACATGTCTAGAGGACCACATGTCTGGAGGACCACATGTCTAGAGGACTACATGTCTAGAGGACTACATGTCTAGAGGACTACATGTCTTGAGGACTACATGTCTAGAGGACTACATGTCTGAGGATTACATGTCTAGAGGACTAGATGTCTAGAGGACTACATGTCTAGAGGACTACATGTCTTGAGGACTACATGTCTGGAGGACCACATGTCTAGAGGACTAGATGTCTAGAGGACTACATGTCTAGAGGACTACATGTCTAGAGGACTAGATGTCTAGAGGACTACATGTCTGGAGGACCACATGTCTAGAGGACTAGATGTCTAGAGGACTACATGTCTAGAGGACTACATGTCTTGAGGACTACATGTCTGGAGGACCACATGTCTAGAGGACTACATGTCTAGAGGACTACATGTCTAGAGGACTACATGTCTGGAGGACTACATGTCTAGAGGACTACATGTCTAGAGGACTACATGTCTAGAGGACTAGATGTCTAGAGGACTACATGTCTAGAGGACCACATGTCTAGAGGACTACATGTCTGAGGATTACATGTCTAGAGGACTAGATGTCTAGAGGACCACATGTCTAGAGGACCACATGTCTAGAGGACTACATGTCTGGAGGACTACATGTCTAGAGGACTACATGTCTAGAGGACTACATGTCTAGAGGACCACATGTCTAGAGGACCACATGTCTAGAGGACTACATGTCTAGAGGACCACATGTCTAGAGGACCACATGTCTAGAGGACTACATGTCTAGAGGACTACATGTCTAGAGGACTACATGTCTAGAGGACTACATGTCTAGAGGACTACATGTCTTGAGGACTACATGTCTAGAGGACTAGATGTCTAGAGGACTACATGTCTAGAGGACTACATGTCTTGAGGACTACATGTCTAGAGGACTACATGTCTAGAGGACTACATGTCTTGAGGACTACATGTCTAGAGGACTAGATGTCTAGAGGACTACATGTCTAGAGGACTACATGTCTAGAGGACTACATGTCTAGAGGACTACATGTCTAGAGGACTACATGTCTAGAGGACTACATGTCTAGAGGACTACATGTCTAGAGGACTACATGTCTAGAGGACTAGATGTCTAGAGGACTACATGTCTAGAGGACCACATGTCTAGAGGACTACATGTCTAGAGGACTACATGTCTAGAGGACTACATGTCTAGAGGACTACATGTCTTGAGGACTACATGTCTAGAGGACTACATGTCTGAGGATTACATGTCTAGAGGACTAGATGTCTAGAGGACTACATGTCTAGAGGACTACATGTCTTGAGGACTACATGTCTGGAGGACCACATGTCTAGAGGACTAGATGTCTAGAGGACTACATGTCTAGAGGACTAGATGTCTAGAGGACTACATGTCTAGAGGACTACATGTCTGGAGGACTACATGTCTAGAGGACTACATGTCTAGAGGACTACATGTCTAGAGGACTACATGTCTAGAGGACCACATGTCTAGAGGACTAGATGTCTAGAGGACTACATGTCTAGAGGACTACATGTCTAGAGGACTACATGTCTGGAGGACTACATGTCTAGAGGACCACATGTCTAGAGGACTACATGTCTGGAGGACTACATGTCTAGAGGACTACATGTCTAGAGGACCACATGTCTAGAGGACTACATGTCTAGAGGACCACATGTCTAGAGGACCACATGTCTGGAGGACTACATGTCTAGAGGACTACATGTCTAGAGGACCACATGTCTGGAGGACCACATGTCTAGAGGACTACATGTCTAGAGGACTAGATGTCTAGAGGACTACATGTCTAGAGGACTACATGTCTTGAGGACTACATGTCTAGAGGACTACATGTCTGAGGATTACATGTCTAGAGGACTACATGTCTAGAGGACTACATGTCTAGAGGACCACATGTCTGGAGGACTACATGTCTAGAGGACTACATGTCTAGAGGACTAGATGTCTAGAGGACTACATGTCTAGAGGACCACATGTCTAGAGGACCACATGTCTAGAGGACCACATGTCTGGAGGACTACATGTCTAGAGGACCACATGTCTAGAGGACTACATGTCTAGAGGACTACATGTCTAGAGGACCACATGTCTAGAGGACTACATGTCTAGAGGACTACATGTCTAGAGGACCACATGTCTAGAGGACTACATGTCTAGAGGAATACATGTCTTGAGGACTACATGTCTTGAGGACTACATGTCTAGAGGACTACATGTCTAGAGGACCACATGTCTAGAGGACTACATGTCTGGAGGACTACATGTCTGGAGGACCACATGTCTAGAGGACTACATGTCTAGAGGACTACATGTCTAGAGGACTACATGTCTAGAGGACTACATGTCTAGAGGACCACATGTCTAGAGGACTACATGTCTAGAGGACTACATGTCTAGAGGACCACATGTCTAGAGGACCACATGTCTGGAGGACTACATGTCTAGAGGACTACATGTCTGGAGGACCACATGTCTGGAGGACTACATGTCTAGAGGACTACATGTCTAGAGGACTACATGTCTAGAGGACTACATGTCTAGAGGACCACATGTCTAGAGGACTACATGTCTAGAGGACTACATGTCTAGAGGACCACATGTCTAGAGGACCACATGTCTAGAGGACCACATGTCTGGAGGACCACATGTCTAGAGGACTACATGTCTTGAGGACCACATGTCTAGAGGACTACATGTCTAGAGGACTAGATGTCTAGAGGACCACATGTCTGGAGGACTACATGTCTAGAGGACCACATGTCTAGAGGACTACATGTCTAGAGGACTAGATGTCTAGAGGACCACATGTCTAGAGGACCACATGTCTAGAGGACCACATGTCTAGAGGACTACATGTCTTGAGGACTACATGTCTGGAGGACCACATGTCTGGAGGACTACATGTCTAGAGGACCACATGTCTAGAGGACTACATGTCTAGAGGACTACATGTCTAGAGGACCACATGTCTAGAGGACTACATGTCTAGAGGACCACATGTCTGGAGGACTACATGTCTAGAGGACTACATGTCTGGAGGACTACATGTCTAGAGGACTACATGTCTAGAGGACTACATGTCTAGAGGACCACATGTCTGGAGGACTACATGTCTAGAGGACTACATGTCTAGAGGACTAGATGTCTAGAGGACTACATGTCTAGAGGACTAGATGTCTAGAGGACTACATGTCTAGAGGACCACATGTCTGGAGGACCACATGTCTAGAGGACTACATGTCTAGAGGACTAGATGTCTAGAGGACTAGATGTCTAGAGGACTACTTGTCTAGAGGACTACATGTCTAGAGGACTACATGTCTAGAGGACCACATGTCTGGAGGACTACATGTCTAGAGGACTAGATGTCTAGAGGACCACATGTCTAGAGGACCACATGTCTGGAGGACTACATGTCTAGAGGACTAGATGTCTAGAGGACTACATGTCTAGAGGACTACATGTCTAGAGGACCACATGTCTAGAGGACTACATGTCTAGAGGACTACATGTCTAGAGGACCACATGTCTGGAGGACTACATGTCTAGAGGACTACATGTCTAGAGGACTAGATGTCTAGAGGACTACATGTCTAGAGGACCACATGTCTAGAGGACCACATGTCTGGAGGACTACATGTCTAGAGGACCACATGTCTAGAGGACTACATGTCTAGAGGACTACATGTCTAGAGGACCACATGTCTAGAGGACTACATGTCTAGAGGACTACATGTCTAGAGGACTACATGTCTAGAGGACCACATGTCTAGAGGACCACATGTCTGGAGGACTACATGTCTAGAGGACTACATGTCTAGAGGACCACATGTCTAGAGGACCACATGTCTAGAGGACCACATGTCTGGAGGACCACATGTCTAGAGGACTACATGTCTTGAGGACCACATGTCTAGAGGACTACATGTCTAGAGGACTAGATGTCTAGAGGACCACATGTCTGGAGGACTACATGTCTAGAGGACCACATGTCTAGAGGACTACATGTCTAGAGGACTAGATGTCTAGAGGACCACATGTCTAGAGGACCACATGTCTAGAGGACCACATGTCTAGAGGACTACATGTCTTGAGGACTACATGTCTGGAGGACCACATGTCTGGAGGACTACATGTCTAGAGGACCACATGTCTAGAGGACTACATGTCTAGAGGACTACATGTCTAGAGGACCACATGTCTAGAGGACTACATGTCTAGAGGACCACATGTCTGGAGGACCACATGTCTAGAGGACTACATGTCTGGAGGACTACATGTCTAGAGGACTACATGTCTAGAGGACCACATGTCTAGAGGACTACATGTCTGGAGGACTACATGTCTAGAGGACTACATGTCTAGAGGACTACATGTCTGGAGGACCACATGTCAAGAGGACCACATGTCTAGAGGACTAGATGTCTAGAGGACTACATGTCTAGAGGACTACATGTCTGGAGGACTACATGTCTAGAGGACCACATGTCTAGAGGACTACATGTCTAGAGGACTACATGTCTAGAGGACTACATGTCTAGAGGACCACATGTCTAGAGGACTACATGTCTAGAGGACTACATGTCTAGAGGACCACATGTCTAGAGGACTACATGTCTAGAGGACCACATGTCTAGAGGACTACATGTCTAGAGGACTACATGTCTAGAGGACCACATGTCTAGAGGACTACATGTCTAGAGGACTACATGTCTAGAGGACTACATGTCTAGAGGACTACATGTCTAGAGGACTACATGTCTAGAGGACCACATGTCTAGAGGACTACATGTCTAGAGGACCACATGTCTGGAGGACTACATGTCTAGAGGACTACATGTCTAGAGGACCACATGTCTAGAGGACTACATGTCTAGAGGACCACATGTCTAGAGGACTACATGTCTAGAGGACCACATGTCTAGAGGACCACATGTCTAGAGGACTACATGTCTAGAGGACCACATGTCTAGAGGACTACATGTCTGGAGGACTACATGTCTAGAGGACTACATGTCTAGAGGACCACATGTCTAGAGGACTACATGTCTAGAGGACTACATGTCTAGAGGACCACATGTCTAGAGGACTACATGTCTAGAGGACTACATGTCTAGAGGACCACATGTCTAGAGGACTACATGTCTAGAGGACCACATGTCTAGAGGACTACATGTCTAGAGGACTACATGTCTAGAGGACTACATGTCTAGAGGACCACATGTCTAGAGGACTACATGTCTAGAGGACTACATGTCTAGAGGACCACATGTCTAGAGGACTACATGTCTAGAGGACCACATGTCTAGAGGACTACATGTCTAGAGGACCACATGTCTAGAGGACTACATGTCTAGAGGACTACATGTCTAGAGGACCACATGTCTAGAGGACTACATGTCTAGAGGACCACATGTCTAGAGGACTACATGTCTAGAGGACTACATGTCTAGAGGACTACATGTCTAGAGGACTACATGTCTAGAGGACTACATGTCTAGAGGACTACATGTCTAGAGGACTACATGTCTAGAGGACCACATGTCTAGAGGACTACATGTCTAGAGGACTACATGTCTAGAGGACTACATGTCTAGAGGACCACATGTCTAGAGGACTACATGTCTAGAGGACTACATGTCTAGAGGACTACATGTCTAGAGGACTACATGTCTAGAGGACTACATGTCTAGAGGACCACATGTCTAGAGGACCACATGTCTAGAGGACCACATGTCTAGAGGACTACATGTCTAGAGGACTACATGTCTAGAGGACTACATGTCTAGAGGACCACATGTCTAGAGGACTACATGTCTAGAGGACTACATGTCTAGAGGACCACATGTCTAGAGGACCACATGTCTAGAGGACTACATGTCTGGAGGACTACATGTCTAGAGGACCACATGTCTAGAGGACTACATGTCTAGAGGACCACATGTCTAGAGGACCACATGTCTAGAGGACCACATGTCTAGAGGACTACATGTCTGGAGGACTACATGTCTAGAGGACCACATGTCTGGAGGACTACATGTCTAGAGGACTACATGTCTAGAGGACCACATGTCTGGAGGACTACATGTCTAGAGGACCACATGTCTGGAGGACTACATGTCTGCGGTTCCGGTATCTCCAGAAGCAGAGTCTAACTCTCTAATCCAGACCAACTCTCTGGTCCAGACTAACTCTATTCAGACTACCTCTCTATCCAGACTAACTATATATCCAGACTACCTCTCTATTCAGACTACCTCTCTATCCAGACTAACTATATATCCAGACTACCTCTCTATCCAGACTACCTCTAGCCAGACTACCTCTCTATCCAGACTAACTCTCTATCCAGACTAACTCTAGCCAGACTACCTCTCTATCCAGACTAACTCTCTATCCAGACTACCTCTATCCAGACTACCTCTCTATCCAGACTAACTATCCAGACTAACTCTATCCATACTACCTATCTATCCAGACTAACTCTCTGGTCCAGACTACCTCTCTATCCAGACTACCTCTCTATCCAGACTAACTCTATCCAGACTAACTCTATCCAGACTACCTCTCTATCTAGACTAACTCTATCTAGACTACCTCTATATCCAGACTAACTATATCCAGACTAACTCTCTAGCCAGACTACCTCTCTATCCAGACTAACTCTATCCAGACTAACTCTATCCAGACTAACTTTATCCGGACTACCTCTCTATCCAGACTAACTCTCTATCCAGACTAACTCACAGCGTTCTTGTAGAAGAAGAACAGGGTCATGTTGGCCAGCCTGGAGTAGCTCCAGTGGCCGTGGACCAGCAGAAGCTTCTGGAGAAACCGGAACCGCGGAAGAGAGAAGTCACTGGCCATCACCGCCTGGAGGGAACACAGGGAGGGTGAGGAGGGAGGAGGGAGGAGAGGAGGGAGGAGAGAGGAGAGAGGAGAGGAGGAGGGAGGAGGAGAGGGAGGAGGGAGGAGATGAGGGAGGAGAGAGAGGGAGGAGTGGAGGAGAGAGGAGGGGGGAGGGAGGAGAGAGGGAGGAGAGGAGAGAGGAGGGAGAGGAGGAGAGGAGAGGAGGGAGGAGAGAGGAGGGAGAGGAGGAGACGGAGAGGGAGGAGAGAGGAGAGAGGAGGAGAGGAGGAGGAGGAAGGAGGGAGGAGTGGAGGAGGGAGCAGGGGAGGAGGGAGGAGAGAGGAGGGGTGAGGGAGGAGAGGGAGGAGAGGAGGGAGGAGAGAGGAGGGGAGGAGGGAGGAGGGAGGAGGGGAGGAGGAGAGAGGAGGAGGCGAGGCCCCTCCTCCCCGGTAGCTCAGGTGTCTTCTTACCTGCATGCCCTCCTGTCCAGAGATGCCGACGCCCACATCTGCGACCTGGATCATGCTGACGTCGTTGGCTCCGTCACCTGAGACCAGAACCCATGAGACCAGGTCCTCCTGACCCCCCTTACAATGGACCGACCCCTTTACAATGGACCGACCCCTTTACAATGGACCGACCCCCTTACAATGGACCGACGCCCCTACAATGGACCGACCCCTCTACAATGGACCGACCCCCTTACAATGGACCGACCCCCTTACAATGGACCGACCCCCTTACAATGGACCGACCCCCCTACAATGGACCGACACCTTTACAATGGACCGACCCCCTTACAATGGACTCACCCCCCTTACAATGGACCGACCCCCTTACAATGGACTCACCCCCCTTACAATGGACCGACCCCCTACAATGGACCGACCCCCTTACAATGGACCGACCCCCTTACAATGGACCGACCCCCTTACAATGGACCGACCCACCTACAATGGACCGACACCTTTACAATGGACCGACCCCCTTACAATGGACTCACCCCCCTTACAATGGACCGACCCCCTTACAATGGACTCACCCCCCTTACAATGGACTGACCCCCTACAATGGACTGACCCCTTTACAATGAACCGACCCCCTTACAATGGACTCACCCCCCTTACAATGGACCGACCCCCTTACAATGGACTCACCCCCTTACAATGGACCGACCCCCTTACAATGGACCGACCCCCTTACAATGGCCCGACCCCTTACAATGGACTGACCCCGACCCCCTTACAATGGACCGACCCCCCTTACAATGGACTGACCTCCGACCCCCTTACAATGGACCGACCCCCTTACAGTGGACTCCTAGAGGACAGGTAGGACCTGAAGGCGTGTCCCACTCACCGATGGCCAAGGTCATGACCTTCAGCTTGCTGCGCACCAGCTTGACCACGCTGCTCTTCTGCAGCGGCGTGGCTCGGCAGCAGAGCACGGAGCGGCAGCTCCTCGCCACCGCCAGGAAGCGGTCCTCCAGACCGCGGTCCAGGGCGAAGGCCAAGGTGCGGCCGTCGATCACCAGGCCCAGCCGGTGCACCGTGAAGGCGGCGGCGTGGGGGGGCGAGGAGGGGGGCGGGGCCTCGAAGGGGGGGAAGGCCTTGGCGGCCTGGTCCGAGGAGCTGGAGAGGAACTTAGTCTGGATGTAGTGGAGGCTCTCCTCCAGGAGCAGCGCACACGCCTCCTGGTGGTCAGGAGAGAGAATGCAGCTTTAACACATGAAGCATAGACTTCTATACAACCAGAGGAGTCGCCCCCTGGTGGTCAGGAGAGTGAATGCAGCTCTAACACATGAAGCAGAGACTTCTATACAACCAGAGGAGCCCCCTGGTGGTCAGGAGAGAGAATGCAGCTCTAACACATGAAGCAGAGACTTCTATACAACCAGAGGAGTCGCCCCCTGGTGGCCAGGGGCGAGAATGAGTATCTCACCTGGGAGTCGGCGTTCAGGGTGAGCACCTCCTCCTCCGGGTCCAGCAGCCTACAGGCGTACGCCACGTTGACGGCCGTCTCCTGTTTGTCTCCCGTCAGAACCCACATCTGGAGGCCGGCCTGCCGCAGCGCCGCGATGGCTTCAGGGACGCCGTCCTGCAGCCGGTCCTCGATGCCCGTCGCTCCTGTGGGGGGCATATAGTCACAGCTGGAAGGGTCGTGTCGGTGGGGCCTTAAAGGGACAGTACTGAATGAAGCTGTACCCAGGAGCTGCAGGTCGGTCTCCAGCCTCAGGGCCGAGTTGAAGAGCAGCTCCTCTCGTCCCTGGATGGCCGCCTCAGCCTCCAGGTGGCGCTGCAGCCAGCCGGCGTACTGCTCCTTACTCAGGACCTGACACGTGAACACGTGAAGACACGAACACGTGAACACGTGAAGACGCGAACGCGTGAACACGTAAAGGCCGAGCGGAACACGTGAGGCGTGAGCTGCGTGAACACGTGAACACGTAAGCGTGAACACGTAAACGTGACGCGTGAACACGTAAAGACGCGAACGCGTGAACACGTGAACGCGTGAACACGTAAAGACGTGAACACGTAAAGACGTGAACACGTAAAGACGTGAACGCGTGAACACATGAACACGTAGACGTGAACGCGTGAACACGTGAACGCGTGAACACGTAAAGACGTGAACGTGTGAACACGTGAACACGTAAAGACGTGAACGCGTAAAGACGTGAACGCGTGAACACGTAAAGACGTGAACGCGTGAACACGTAAAGACGTGAACGCGTAAAGACGTGAACACGTGAAGACGTGAACGCGTGAACACGTAAAGACGTGAACGCGTGAACACGTAAAGACGTAAAGACGTGAACACGTGAACACGTAAAGACGTGAACGCATAAAGACGTGAACACGTGAACACGTGAACGCGTGAACACGTAAAGACGTGAACGCGTGAACACGTGAACGTGTCTGACCTTGGTGGCGATGCACAGCGTGCGGAGGCCGTCTGCAGCGTAGAGGTTCAGGTAGTTCTGGGTCCGGTTGATCACCTTCTTCTGGCGCCGCCCTCTGGAGTTCTCTTTAGAGGAGGAGGAGCAGGAGGAGGAGGGGGAGGAGGAGAGGGATGAGGAGGAGGAGGAGGGGGGGGAGGAGGAGAGGGATGAGGATGAGGAGGAAGTGATGGGGAGGAGGGGGGAGGAGGAGAGGGATGAGGGATGAGGAGAGGGATGAGGAGGAGGAGGGGGGGGAGGAGAAGGAGGAGGATGAGGAGGAGGAGGAGGATTGTTTTTAGTAAACAGACCATCAGGACCATTGTCCCTTTCAGAATAAGAGCATGAAACAGAATCCCGCGGTAAGCCCCGCCCTCTGCAGCATTCAAGTCTGGGATTGGCCGGAGAGAGACCACATGACCACATGATGAACTCTAACACTTCCTTAGAGTGAAGTGAGTTCTCTACTGAAGGCCAGACAGGACACGGTTAAACTTCTCTGGACCAATCACAACGCTCCAACAGAAAGTGTCTCCTAGGTAACACACACACACACACACACACCAGAGGTGTAAGCTTTAGTGGTTATAATCAATAGTTCTATTGTTTAAATGTAAAACTGGTTTGTTGGGATCCTGTTTGAAGGTTTAATGATCAGACTGAGTGAGGGTCTCCGTGGCTCCAGAGGGTCTCCGTGGCCCCAGAGGGTCTCCGTGGCTCCAGAGGGTCTCCGTGGCCCCAGAGGCTCCTGAGGGTCTCTGTGGCCCCAGAGGCTCCTGAGGGTCTCTGTGGCCCCAGAGGGTCTCCGTGGCCCCAGAGGCTCCTGAGGGTCTCTGTGGCCCCAGAGGGTCTCTGTGGCCCCAGAGGGTCTCCGTGGCCCCAGGACCCTGAATGGAGCCTTCATGGAGGGTTAACCCTTTACGGAGCGGCTCCTCTCAGTTCATCTCCACTGAAATAATAAAGTGCTCCGGCCCTCGGCCGGTGAATGAAGCCAGTGTCGGTGGCTGTGAGGCTCTTTGTGGTCCACCTGGTCCACGAGGACTGGAACCAGGTCTCAGGACCACAGGGAGGGACCCGAGGAAGAGCAGGACTCAGAATACACCAGAACACGTCTACGCTTCATGTGTTAGAGCTGCATTCTCTCTCCTGGCCACCAGCGGGCGACTCCTCTGGTTGTATAGAAGTCTGAGCTCATGTGAGAGCTTCCTACCCGTGTCGGGGGGTCTGAGGAGGTCCATGATGGCCGAGTCCGCCCCCTTGGTGTAGACCGTGATCCGGTCCGTCAGGGGGTGCCGGACCACCACCGACATGCGCTTCCTGGTGGAGTCGAAGCCCAGCGTGTGCAGCAGCTCCAGGCTCAGCTTCCCCAGGTGCGGCAGCTCCACGGTCACCTGGTCCGGGAGGCGCCCCACCAGCGAGCACTTGTAGGCCCTGGCGGCGTAGACCAGCGCGGCCTCGTCGGGCGACTCGGCC
>NC_079392.1:27731003-27746003 GCF_029220125.1 Pseudoliparis swirei | reverse complement strand
GCCGCTACTACGGGAGACGACGAAACATCGAGGGAAACGGAGCGAATTCGAACAGACTGAGAGTTCTAGCCCACCGTCCACCTTTGCCCAGCATCCTTCTTGCTAACGTCCAGTCTCTGGAAAATAAGATGGATGATTTTAGGCAAGGATCAGATTCCAACGGGACATGCGGGATTGTAATATCTTTTGTCTGACGGAAACTTGGCTGACCTCGCTGGTGCCGGATCGAGTCATATGTCCAACCGAGTCCTTCTCTGTTTTCCGTGCAGACAGAACGGAAGAGTCTGGTAAATCTAAGGGTCGAGGGTTTGCTTCATGACTAACAACTAGTGGTGCGACCCCAAGAACATTAAGTCTCTTTCGCTCCTGCTCGCCGAACCTGGAACATCTGACGATCTCATGCCGCCATTCTACCTTCCCGGAGTTCAGCTCGGTCATCACCACAGCCGCTCACATTCCACCACAAGCGGACACCGACGTAGCACTATCGGACCTACATGATGTGTTATGTCGGCATCAGAACAAGTATCCCGACGGCTGTGGTGGTGGCTGGGGACTTTAACAAGGCAAACCTAAAAAAGTCATGCCGAACTTTCACCAGCACATTACGTGTGCTACCAGAGGGAAAGAACGTTGGACCACTGCTATACGCCATTCAAGAGAGGCTACAAGGCTGTCTCTCTCCTCCGTTAGGGAAATCAGACCATGCCGCCATTTTTCTGCTTCCGGAGTATAAACAAAGGATCGCGCGGAAGCGGTAGTGACGAGGAACGAATGCGGTGGTCTGACCAATCAGAGGCTGAGCTACAGGACGCCTGAGTATCGTTGACTGGGACATGATCCAATCCAGTTCCAGTGACGCCAGCGAGTTTGCGGAAGTAGCAATGAGCCTCATAGCAACGCTTAACGGACACCATCGCCCCACGGTAAAAGTTAGGGTCTTTCCTAATCAAAAGCCGTGGGTTGATGGATCCATCCGTGAAGCTGTGAACGCCTGCATTGCTGCCTATAACTCCGGTCTTGTATCCGCAACATGGACGAGTACAAGGCAGCGGTATATGGACTGAGGAGGGCGGTGAAGGAAGCCAAAAGGAGGTACCGAGACAGAGTGGAATCACAGATGGAGCAGCGCGACACCAGGCGCCTATGGCAGGGGCTACGGACTATCACAAACTACCAGAGCAGACCCGCGAATGGTGAGTGCCGACGCATCCCTAGCGGACGACCTGAACTCATTTTATGCACGGTTTGAGGCTAGCAACAACAGCGCTAGCTCGCCGCTAACAACAACACCGTTAAGCGAGCCGAGGTGAGTTCTACCGCTGGGGATGAACACACACTCTCTGTGACCGAGCACAGTGTGAGGAGGGCTCTGTTGAGGGTGAACACCAGGAAAGCTGCAGGTCCAGATGGCATATCTGGGCGAGTACTGAAGACCTGTGCTAACCAGCTAGCTCCAGTGTTCACCACAATATTCAACCTCTCCTGGCTGAGTCCGTGGTCCCCGCCTGCTTCAAGAGATCCACTATTGTCCCTGTGCCCAAGAATGCTTCTCCAGCATGTATGAATGACTACCGACCGTGGCCCTCACCTCGGTGGTCATGAAATGCTTTGAGAGGCTGATAAAGGACTACATCTGCGCCTTCCTCCTTCCTCCATGGACCCGCTGCAGTTTGCTTATCGCCCAAACAGATCCACGGATGATGCTGTCTCCCAGGTACTGCACACCACACTCTCTCATCTGGACAGCCAGAGGGGGCTATGTGAGACTACTGTTCATTGATTATAGTTCAGCTTTCAACACCATAGTCCCTCCAGACTGGCCGGCAAGCTGATTGAGCTGGGACTGAACACCCCTGTGTGCTTGGATCCTGGACTTCCTGACCGCCAGGCCACAGGTGGTCAGGGTGGGCAGACACACCTCCAAATCCTCACCCTGAACACAGGATCCCCAGGGTTGCGTCCTCAGCCCCTACTGTACTCCCTGTACACACATGACTGTGTGGCCAGGTTCAACTCAACACCATCATCAAGTTTGCGGATGACACAGTGGTGGTGGGCCTGATCTCCACAACGACGAGAAGGCCTACCTGGAGGAAGTTGCTGATCTGTCACTCTGGTGCCAGGACAACAGCCTCATCATGAATGTCACCAAAACTAAGGAGCTGATTGTGGACTTTAGGAAGGTACAACAACAGAGGACGTACTCACCACTGGGGATTAACGGGACTACTGTGGAGAGGGTGAGCGGTATAAATACCTGGGAGTCCACATCACCGAGGATCTGACATGGTCAACAAACACAGACACTCTGGTGAGAAAGGCAAGGCAGCGCCTACCACCTCAGGCAGCTGAGGAAATTTAAAGTTTCACAGAGGATCCTTCAGTCCTTCTACTCTGGAGCTGTAGAGAGCGTCCTGACAGGAAGCATCACAGCCTGGTTTGGCAACTGCTCCGCTCAGGACAGGAAGGCTCTGCAGAGAGTAGTGCGTTCGGCTGAGCGCACTATTGGAACTACACTCCCACCCTGCAGGACTTGTACACCAGGAGGTGCAGAACCAGAGCCGGCAGGATCATGAAGGATCCTCACCACCCCAACAACAGACTGTTTCAGCTGCTGCGGTCAGGCAGGCGCCTCCGTAGTCACGCTGCAAGAACAGAGAGACTGAGACGGAGTTTCTTTCCTCAGGCCATCAGGACTGTGAACTCCGACCTCACCAGGACCCCCACATAGACCCGCTCTTAGGCACACACACACACACACACACACACACACACACACACTTACTGTAAATATTGTGTTGTTTTTTATTTGTAAATAGTGTGTACTTGTTGCCCTTGCACATTCCTGCTGAGCATTGCCACTTTCATTTCACTGCACACCCTGTGTGTGTATGTGACAAATAAAACATCTTGAATCTTGAATCTTGAATCTTGACAGGTAACACACACACAGCCCCCCCCCCTCTCACCCATGGCCCCCCAGCCCCACCCTCTCACCCGTGCCGCCCCCCAGCCCCCTCTCACATGTGGCCCCCAGCCCCCATCTCACCTGTGCCCCCCTCACCCATGGCCCCCAGCCCCTCTCACCTGTGGCCCCACCCCCATCTCACCTGCCCCCTCTCACCCATGGCCCCAGCCCCTCTCACATGTGGCCCCCAGCCCCCCATCTCACCTGTGCCCCCTCACCCATGGCCCCCCAGCCCCTCTCACCTGTGGCCCCACCCCCCATCTCACCTGTGCCCCCTCTCACCCATGGCCCCCTCTCACCCATGCCCCTCTCACTGGCCCCTCACCTGTGGCCCCCTCTCACCTGTGCCCCTCTCACCCGTGCCCCCTCTCACCCATGCCCCCCCCTCTCACCCGTGGCCCCCACCAGGCTGAGGCTCAGCAGGACGACGAGGCACCAGAACACGTCCATGTTCATCTGGCGCTCCAGCTTGCTGCGCTTGTAGCGCGGACCGGTATTGTTCAGCATGGCTTTGGTCTCGTGACCTGGGGTCAGAGGTCACAGGGGGTCAGAGGTCACAGGGGGGGGGGGTATTCTGTGGGGGGCTCACCTGCATAGATGACGAGGCCCACCGCCTCCTCCGTGTTGCGCACCGTGCAGCCTCTCAGCAGCAGGTTGTCCTTGGAGAGGGCGTCTCTGCTGCCACTGGGGTGGAGGCTGAGGGCAGAGGTCAGGGGTCAGAGGGTAGGGTCAGAGGGTAGGGGTCAGAGGTCAGGGGGTAGAGGTCAGGGGTCAAAGGGTAGGGATCAGAGGTCAGGGGTCAGAGGTCAGGGGGTAGAGGTCAGAGGGTAGAGTCAGAGGGTAGGGGTCAGAGGTCAGGGGGTAGAGGTCAGGGGTCAGAGGGTAGGGGTGAGGGGTCAGAGGGTAGGGTCAGAGGTCAGGGGGTAGAGGTCAGAGGGTAGGGTCAGAGGGTAGGGGTCAGAGGGTAGGGGTCAGAGGTCAGATGGTAGAGGTCAGGGGTCAGGAGGTAGGGGTCAGGGGTCAGAACAGCGTTAGTTTACAGCAACGCCCACAACGTGGAGGATTTAAAGAGACAGTACTCACATGTATCCTCGGAACCGGTTCAGGTTGTTGTTCGGCTTCTCACATTCAACGACGCTGTGAAACTTCAACGGGTCGAACTCACAGTCCTGCAAACAGAGAGGGCCTGTTAACAGGACCAGCAGGGCCCTTTAGAGACCTGGACCCCCTGTGGGGCCCTTTAGAGACCTGGACCCCCTGTGGGGCCCTTTAGGACCCTGTGGCTCTGATGAGGAGCTTTATGAAGAACTCTATAGAAACAGACCATCTTCTCTCTGGTGGTCTGTTTACTGATAGAGGTCTCCAGAGGACCAGGACTCAGCAGGTCTCCAGAGGACCAGGACTCACCAGGTCAGAGGGGCTGCGGACCACCTGCCTCTGCTTGAGGTTGGTCTCCCCGTCCAGCGTGGCGGTCTCCAGGTGGCAGAGCCGGTCCGGGTCGCTGGAGCTCAGCAGCAGGACGTCGGCCGGCAGAACCTCGTTGCAGCGCAGCCGCACGAAGTCGCCCACCTGGACCGCCTTCCAGAACCGCTCCACGTAGCGCCGCTCCGCCCTGAGACCACGAGAGGACCAGAGACCACAAGAGGATCAGAGACCACAAGAGGACCAGAGACCCCAACGAGAGGACCAGAGACCACAAGAGGACCAGAGACCACGAGAGGACCAGAGACCACAAGAGGATCAGAGACCACAAGAGGATCAGAGACCACAAGAGGACCAGAGACCCCAACGAGAGGACCAGAGACCACAAGAGGACCAGAGACCACAAGAGGACCAGAGACCACAAGAGGACCAGAGACCACAAGAGGATCAGAGACCACAAGAGGACCAGAGACCCCAACGAGAGGACCAGAGACCACGAGAGGACCAGAGACCACAAGAGGATCAGAGACCACAAGAGGACCAGAGACCCCAACGAGAGGACCAGAGACCACAAGAGGACCAGAGACCACAAGAGGATCAGAGACCACAAGAGGATCAGAGACCACAAGAGGACCAGAGACCACGAGAGGACCAGAGACCACAAGAGGACCAGAGACCACAAGAGGATCAGAGACCACAAGAGGATCAGAGACCACAAGAGGACCAGAGACCACGAGAGGACCAGAGACCACGAGAGGATCAGAGACCACAAGAGGATCAGAGACCACAAGAGGACCAGAGACCCCAACGAGAGGACCAGAGACCACGAGAGGACCAGAGACCACAAGAGGACCAGAGACCACAAGAGGATCAGAGACCACAAGAGGACCAGAGACCCCAACGAGAGGACCAGAGACCACGAGAGGACCAGAGACCACAAGAGGATCAGAGACCACGAGAGGATCAGAGACCACGAGAGGACCAGAGACCACAAGAGGACCAGAGACCACAAGAGGATCAGAGACCACAAGAGGATCAGAGACCACGAGAGGACCAGAGACCACAAGAGGACCAGAGACCACGAGAGGATCAGAGACCACAAGAGGACCAGAGACCACAAGAGGACCAGAGACCACAAGAGGATCAGAGACCACAAGAGGATCAGAGACCACAAGAGGACCAGAGACCCCAACGAGAGGACCAGAGACCACGAGAGGATCAGAGACCACAAGAGGACCAGAGACCACAAGAGGATCAGAGACCACAAGAGGACCAGAGACCACAAGAGGATCAGAGACCACAAGAGGACCAGAGACGACAAGAGGACCAGAGACCACAAGAGGATCAGAGACCACAAGAGGATCAGAGACCACGAGAGGATCAGAGACCACAAGAGGACCAGAGACCACGAGAGGACCAGAAACCACGAGAGGACCAGAGACCACAAGAGGACCAGAGACCACAAGAGGACCAGAGACCACAAGAGGACCAGAGACCACAAGAGGATCAGAGACCACAAGAGGACCAGAGACCACAAGAGGATCAGAGACCACAAGAGGACCAGAGACCACAAGAGGACCAGAGACCACAAGAGGATCAGAGACCACGAGAGGATCAGAGACCACGAGAGGATCAGAGACCACAAGAGGACCAGAGACCACGAGAGGATCAGAGACCACAAGAGGACCAGAGACCACAAGAGGACCAGAGACCACAAGAGGACCAGAGACCACAAGAGGATCAGAGACCACAAGAGGACCAGAGACCACAAGAGGATCAGAGACCACGAGAGGACCAGAGACCACAAGAGGATCAGAGACCACAAGAGGACCAGAGACCACAAGAGGACCAGAGACCACAAGAGGACCAGAGACCACAAGAGGATCAGAGACCACAAGAGGACCAGAGACCACAAGAGGACCAGAGACCACAAGAGGATCAGAGACCACAAGAGGACCAGAGACCACGAGAGGATCAGAGACCACGAGAGGACCAGAGACCACGAGAGGACCAGAGACCACGAGAGGACCAGAGACCACAAGAGGACCAGAGGCCACAAGAGGATCAGAGACCACGAGAGGATCAGAGACCACAAGAGGATCAGAGACCACGAGAGGATCAGAGACCACGAGAGGATCAGAGACCACAAGAGGATCAGAGACCACGAGAGGACCAGAGACCACGAGAGGATCAGAGACCACGAGAGGATCAGAGACCACGAGAGGACCAGAGACCACAAGAGGATCAGAGACCACAAGAGGATCAGAGACGACAAGAGGACCAGAGACCACAAGAGGATCAGAGACCACGAGAGGATCAGAGACCACGAGAGGACCAGAGACCACAAGAGGATCAGAGACCACAAGAGGATCAGAGACCACAAGAGGACCAGAGACCACGAGAGGACCAGAGACCACGAGAGGACCAGAGACCACAAGAGGACCAGAGACCACAAGAGGATCAGAGACCACAAGAGGACCAGAGACCACAAGAGGACCAGAGACCACAAGAGGATCAGAGACCACAAGAGGATCAGAGACCACGAGAGGACCAGAGACCACAAGAGGACCAGAGACCACAAGAGGACCAGAGACCACGAGAGGACCAGAGACCACAAGAGGACCAGAGACCACAACGACAGGATCAAAACATATCAAACACAAGAGAGATGCTTCAGCAGGAACACAATCAATCAATCAACCAATCACTGGTGAACTACTTTGATAAAGTACAATGTATATTTTATATATATATATATATATATATATATATATACACTCATATAAATATATATATATGTGTATATGTATATATATATAGGGCTGCACGGTGGCGTAGTGGCTAGCACTGTCGCCTCACAGCAAGAGGGCCGTGGGTTCAATTCCCGGTCGAGGCGGTCCTTCTGTGTGGAGTTTGCATGTTCTCCCCGTGGCAGCGTGGGTTCCCTCCGGGTTCTCCGGCTTCCTCCCACAGTCCAAAGACATGCTGCAGGTTAATTGATCTCTAAATTGCCCATAGGTGTGAATGTGAGAGTGAATGGTTGTATGTCTCTATATGTGCCCTCGATGGACTGGCGGCCTGTCCAGGGTGTCCCCTGCCTTCGCCCTGTCAGCTGGGATCGGCTCCAGCGCCCCCGCGACCCTAATGAGGATAAGCGGTATTGATGATGGATGGATGGATGTATATATACACATATATATATATACAGATACTCATATATATATATATATATACATATGAGTATTAATGACTCCATTAATCCCGATGTCGACCTCCTCTTCATCATCGACTCCTTCCACGAGTCCTCCAACACTGAGCGATGATGATGATGGTTGTGACCTTCATCACGAGGAGCATACATAAATGTTGTCTTCACTGTAACAAGCACGCTCTGTTATCTGGAGAGAACATACTCCACCGGAACGAGACATCCTGAGGTCAAAGGTCACCACGGCCTTCCAGTCTCTGTGCAGGGCTTCAAAACAATAACTAATCAATTCCCCACTTATGGAAGAATGTCAGCTTAAAGGGCCAGTACCTATGTTCTGAAGTGTTTCTATGAGCTTCCTTAAAGGGCCAGTACCCATGTTCCTATGAGCTTCCTTAAAGAGCCAGCACCCATGTTCCTATGAGCATCCTTAAAGGGCCAGTACCCATGTTCCTATGAGCATCCTTAAAGGGCCAGTACCCATGTTCCTATGAGCATCCTTAAAGGGCCAGTACCCATGTTCCTATGAGCATCCTTAAAGAGCCAGCACCCATGTTCCTATGAGCTTCCTTAAAGGGCCAGTACCCATGTTCCTATGAGCTTCCTTAAAGAGCCAGCACCCATGTTCCTATGAGCATCCTTAAAGGGCCAGTATCCATGTTCCTATGAGCTTACTTAAAGAGCCAGCACCCATGTTCCTATGAGCTTCCTTAAAGGGCCAGTACCCATGTTCCTATGAGCTTCCTTAAAGAGCCAGCACCCATGTTCCTATGAGCTTCCTTAAAGGGCCAGCACCAATGTTCCTATGAGCTTCCTTAAAGAGCCAGCACCCATGTTCCTATGAGCTTCCTTAAAGAGCCAGCACCCATGTTCCTATGAGCTTCCTTAAAGAGCCAGCACCCATGTTCCTATGAGCATCCTTAAAGGGCCAGTACCCATGTTCCTATGAGCTTCCTTAAAGGGCCAGTACCCATGTTCCTATGAGCATCCTTAAAGGGCCAGTACCCATGTTCCTATGAGCATCCTTAAAGAGCCAGCACCCATGTTCCTATGAGCTGCATTACTTAATGTAAGATCGTTATCGAATAAGTCTTTTCTAATCAATGACCTGATTACTCGTTATGAATTAGATTTCATGTTCCTTACTGAGACCTGGCTTGATATGAATAACAGAGCGGCTGTTCTTACTGAATCAACCCCCCCAAATTTTTACTTCATTGATGCCCCCCGAGTAGAAAAGAAGGGGGGAGGAGTTGCTGTTATATTTTCAGATGTGTTTCAATGTAGGCAGATATCATTTGGGGACTTTTTTTCATTTGAGTATCTTGCTGCTGTTCTGAAATGTTCCCTCGTGTTTTACTACTGATTATTTACAGACCCCCAAAACATTCTGGAAGTTTCTTTGATGAATTTGCTGAACTGCTGTCCATAGTATCCATGGAATATGACTGTCTGTCTATATCAGGAGATTTTAACATTCATATGGATAACCCCAATGACAACAATACCAAAGAACTTAATAACTTACTTGACACCTTTGGACTGTATCAACATGTCTCCGGGCCCACCCACAATCGGGGGCACACTTTAGATTTATTTATCACAAAGGGTTGTAAGTCATCATTTCTTACTGCTATTGATGTTGCTTTGTCCGATCATCTTTGTATCTTCTTTGAAATGTCCATTATTCCTGACATTCATAGTAGATCGGAAATTGTTAAAAAACGATATATCAATGAGAATACTTGCGCACTGTTCATGGAAACTATCTCTCTGTCACCAGCTTTCACCTCAACCTCTGTTAATGGTTTTCTAGATAATTTCAATGCTAAGATTGTGAATGTTATAGATACCATTGCACCTGCTAAGGTTAAATTAATTTCTGGTAAGCAAAAAGCACCGTGGAGAAATGCTGCATCTGTAAAAATACAGAAAAAAGAGTGCCGGAAAGCTGAGCGAAAATGGCGAAAAACTAAACTCCAGATTCACCATGACATCTTAAAAGAGAGACTTAATCTTTACAATCTAGAACTGAGAAGTGCTAGACAATCCTTTTCTCTGACATCATTAACAAAACACTAATAATGCACGCACTTTATTTGCCACTGTTGATAGGCTGACTAAACCCCGGCACCAATAGCCCTGAACTCCTATCCACTGATAAATGCAATGAGTTCGCTTTTTAGGGATAAAATTCTAAACATCAGACAAGCCATAAATATTTCTATGTTAAACAAAAAAATGATATCACCACCACAGTCACACAAAAGTAGTTTAATAAACATGACACAGTTTAACGAATTGACTACAAAACTCTGGAGGAAACTGTGCAACTTCTTAAGCTATCTACCTGTTGTCTTGATCCTTTGCCCACAAGCTTTTTAAAAGGTTTTACCTGCTTAGCAACAGACTTACTGCAAATAGTTAACAGCTCTCTCCAATCTGGCATTTTCCAAAGGCTTTGAAAACAGCAGTTATTAAGCCTCTACTAAAGAAATGTAACCTAGACGCTACTGTACTTAGCAACTACAGACCTATATCAAATCTACCCTTTATAAGTAAAATAATAGAAAAGGTCGTCTATCAGCAACTTAGCAACTTTAACCTCAAATGGTATCTTAGACAAATACCAATCCGGATTTCGACCCCATCACAGCACTGAAACTGCTCTCACTAAGGTTCTAAATGATATTCGCATAAACACTGATTCTGGCAAAATTTCTATCCTAGTGTTATTGGATCTTAGCGCTGCATTTGATACTGTCGACCATTCAATACTTCTAGACAGACTAAAAAACTGGGTTGGACTCTCTGGTACGGTCCTAGACTGGTTCAAGTCCTACCTACAAGACAGGGACTATTTTGTCTCCATTGGCAACTATGTATCTGAGCGGACTAACATGACGTGTGGAGTTCCACAAGGTTCAATCCTTGGGCCTCTTCTATTCAACCTCTACATGCTCCCCTTAGGCAGAATTATGCAAAATAACAAAATCGCTTACCATAATTATGCGGACGACACTCAACTATACATAGCTCTCTCACCAAGTGACTATGCTTCCATAGACTTACTGCGTCAGTGCACAGACCAAATCAATGATTGATGTGCCAAAATTTCCTCCAACTAAATGAAAATAAAACCGAGATAATTGTGTTTGGTGCTAAAGAAGAAAGGCTGAAAGTTTGTGCTCATCTGGACTCCCTTTCTTTAAAGTCGAAAAATCAAGTTAAAAATTTAGGTGTTATAATTGATTCGGATCTGAATTTTAATACCCACATCAAATCAATAACAAAATCAGCCTATTACCATCTAAAAAATATAGCAAGAATTAGAGGATTTATGTCCAAACAAGATTTAGAAAAACTAATTCACGCCTTCATCTCCAGTAGGTTAGACTATTGTAATAGTCTTTTTTCAGGTCTCCCCAAAAAAGCACTTCGACAGCTACAACTTATTCAGAATGCCGCTGCCAGAGTCCTAACAAAGACTAAGAAAGTTGAACACATTACACCCATTCTCAGGTCTCTGCATTGGCTACCAGTACATCAGAGAATCGACTTCAAAATACTGCTGCTCGTTTATAAATCTCTAAATGGTGTAGGTCCAAAATATATCTCTGACTTGCTTCCACCTTATGAACCCTCTAGGCCTCTTAGGTCATCTGGCGGCGGTCTGCTAACTGTTCCCAGGGTTAAAACAAAACATGGTGAAGCAGCATTCAGTTATTATGCCACACACAGTTGGAACAAACTTCCGGAAGAGCTTAGATCTGCACCAACTCTTACTACTTTCAAAAACAGGCTAAAAACGTTTATGTTCTCCATTGCCTTAAATTGAATCTTGTATTAATCCTGAAATAATAAGACAACGACAGAAGGAATGATTCTTTGCACTTAGATTTTTATCTTTATTTTTTCTTTTATTAATCTTCTTTTATGCTTTTATGCCTTTTTAAATTGTTACTTTGATGCACTTTGTATTCCTTTTTTTTTTTTTATTTCTTATTCTTGATCTATTTTTTGTAAAGCACTTTGAATTGCATTCATGTATGAAATGTGCTATATAAATAAACTTGCCTTGCCTTGCCTTGCCTTGCCTTGCCTTGCCTTAAAGGGCCAGTACCCATGTTCCTATGAGCTTCCTTAAAGAGCCAGCACCCATGTTCCTATGAGCTTCCTTAAAGGGCCAGTACCCATGTTCCTATGAGCTTCCTTAAAGGGCCAGTACCCATGTTCCTATGAGCTTCCTTAAAGGGCCAGTACCCATGTTCCTATGAGCTTCCTTAAAGAGCCAGTACCCATGTTCCTATGAGCATCCTTAAAGGGCCAGTACCCATGTTCCTATGAGCTTCCTTAAAGGGCCAGTACCCATGTTCCTATGAGCTTCCTTAAAGGGCCAGTACCCATGTTCCTACGAGTTTCCCTGCAGCAGATGAAGCAGAATGAAGTTCTGTGTGGACGTATTTAACTCGTAGAAGAACCTCTCAGTTTCAGTGAAGTCTATATTCATAAGCTCTTCTCTGCACACACTTAGTGACTCCATTCATAACACACACATTAACCTTTGACCTCTCGGTGAGTCCAGATCCAGTCTGAAGGAAACTCAACATCCAGGAGAACAGTCAGGAGAGGTCAGAGAGGTTAGAGGTTAAGAGTATGTTTATTTATATTAATAATACATTTCTACATCATAAATAAATATAAATAAACATAAATATAAATGAATACATATTAATAACTAGAACGGACACTCGGTAGAGCGCATACCTTCGCATATCACAAGATTGGGCATTGAATTATGAACATTTTGGCATTAGTTGCATGCCAATTGGACAAAAATTTATCGTGCTATGGTAAAAAAAAGATTGTGACCTTTCCATGACCTTGACCTTGACCCGATTGATCCCAAAATCTAATCAAATGGTCCCCGGATAATAACCAATCATCCCACCAAATTCCATGTGATTCAAGAAGATTTGACCTGTTCATGACCTTTGACCTTGACCTTTGACCCGATCGATCCCAAAATCTAATCAACTGGTCCCCGGATAATAAACAATCATCCCACCAAATTTCATGCGATTCGGTTGAAAACTTTTTGAGTTCTGCGAAAGATTTTGACCTGTTCATGACCTTTGACCTTGACCTTTGACCCGATCGATCCCAAAATCTAATCAACTGGTCCCCGGATAATAAACAATCATCCCACTAAATTGCATGCGATTCGGTTCAATACTTTTTGAGTTTTGCGAATAACACGCATACAAATAAATAAATAAATAAATAAATACACGGCGATCAAAACATAACTTTCCGGCATTTTCAATGCGAAGGTAAATATAAATACATATAAATATAAATATAAACCTAAATAAATATAAATAAAACTAAATAAATATAAATAATCATAAATATAAATGAATAAATATAAATACATACAAATATAAATAAATATAAATATAAATATAAATAAATAGAACAATATCCTAAAGAGCCCAGAGGACCCGGCTCACCGGCTGTAGACCAGGCAGTCCATGTGGTTGATCTCGGTGTCGGACCGGTGCCTCCGGTAGTCCTCCCACAGGTCCTTGATGGCGGTGACGGACAGGATGAAGACCACCGGGGCGAGCGCGAGCTCGGGCTGGAACGCGCTGACCAGCGGCACGAAGTTGAGCAGCGCGATGAACACGAAGTACACGTTGGCGAAGCGGTGCAGCTGCTCGAACAGGTTCTTGGGCAGGAAGGACAGCAGCGTGTACTTGGTGGTCTTGATCCGGTTGCTGGCGTAGTGCCGGTTCGGGTTCTGCTCGAGCCCCCCGGTGTCGGGGCGCACGGTGCGGGTCTCCTTGGGCTTCTTCTTCCTCCTGCCGCGCTGCTGCCGCGTCTCCGCCGCGGGCTCCATGGCGCCGCGCGTCGTCTCCAGAACCCGCAGTCGGGTCTGCGCGCGCCCCCCAGACCCCGTCCCCCCAGACCCCGTCCCGTCGGCCTCGCGTACAAGAGGGTCCGGCTGAGTTCTCCTGGTCTACGCCTGGTCCTCCATGGCGGCGCTCCGGAGGGAAAGTTTCCTTGTGTGTGGAACCGGGACCCGCTGGCCCCTCCTCGATCCGGACCCGGAGGAGGTCTTAGTGAGTGGCTCCGAGTGCCACGCGGTGCAGAGGAGTTCACGAGCCCACACGAAGCAGGCAGAGGCGGGCTCACGAGCCCATAAACAACAACAATCAACAAGGATAAACAAGAAGCAACAAGGATAAACAACAACAATCAACAAGAAACAATCAACAACAGCAATCAACAAGAAACAACAAGAAACAACAATACATCAACAAGAAATAATGTTTTAATTCTCGACAAAGTCATAGACAAGTCTCAGTTAATGAACCAACACTACCACTTTAGTCCACAGGGGGCAGCACCAACACTACCACTTTAGACCACAGGGGGCACCAGAACCAACACTACCACTTTAGTCCACAGGGGGCAGCAGAACCAACACTACCACTTTAGTCCACAGGGGGCAGCAGAACCAACACTACCACTTTAGTCCAAAGGGGGTGCCAGAACCAACACTACCATTTTAGTCCACAGGGGTGTCAGAACCAACACTACCACTTTAGTCCACAGGGGGCAGCAGAACCAACACTACCACTTTAGTCCACAGGGGGCAGCAGAACCAACACTACCACTTTAGTCCAAAGGGGGCGCCAGAACCAACACTACCACTTTAGTCCACAGGGGTGTCAGAACCAACACTACCACTTTAGTCCAAAGGGGGTGCCAGAACCAACACTACCACTTTAGTCCACAGGGGGCAGCAGAACCAACACTACCACTTTAGTCCACAGGGGGTACCAGAACCAACACTATCACTTTAGTCCAAAGGGGGCACCAAAACCAACACTACCACTTTAGTCCACAGGGGGCAGCAGAACCAACACTACCACTTTAGTCCATAGGGGGCACCAGAACCAACACTACCACTTTAGACCACAGGGAGCACCAGAACCACCACTACCACTTTAGTCCACAGGGGGCAGCAGAACCAACACTACCACTTTAGTCCAAAGGGGGCACCAGAACCAACACTACCACTTTAGTCCACAGGGGGCACCAGAACCACCACTACCACTTTAGTCCAAAGGGGGCGCCAGAACCAACACTACCACTTTAGTCCACAGGGGGCAGCAGAACCAACACTACCACTTTAGTCCACAGGGGGCACCAGAACCAACACTACCACTTTAGTCCACAGGGGGCAGAACCACCACTACCAATTTAGTCCACAGGGGGCACCAGAACCAACACTACCACTTTAGTCCACAGGGGGCGTCAGAACCAACACTACCACTTTAGTCCAAAGGGGGCACCAGAACCAACACTTCCACTTTAGTCCACAGGGGGG